>NC_092836.1:11926400-12229431 GCF_039878825.1 Excalfactoria chinensis
TTGCTAGAAAGGTAGAAGATTCCCACCTAATCTGAAAACCAATGCTGATTTATTTACATTCAGTTCAGGCAGTTTTGTGTTTCAATTTTTTTTCAAGTCATTAATGCAGCATTTCTTACTAAAACGAGTATATCTGTAGTACATTGCAACCTACTTTGTAACGAATTCTGATAGTGTGTGCAGAGAGACAGCACCTTCCTTCAGGAAGGTTATTACTGGAAATCCCCTTACTCAGATAGAAAAAAATAGTTATTGTTAGTATGACTACATTAGGAGATCAGCATCCAGTCTTCTGTAAAAAACAAATATTTACTTGCATGACCAAGTGTAACAGTGGAATTATAATCAGTAAATGTGTGTCCTTTGGTTTCAGCAGAGGTTCGGAAATTCTTACATGCTATTAGGATTATTATTGACTGGGGCTGTGGAGCACTTATTATTAAGACAGGGCTGTATGCTCAATCTGAACTGTGATGTAAATCTTTCCATGCCTTACATTGTTAAAGGCTCCAGTTCTTACCATTGTATTTCTTTGCAAAATTCTATGCAAAGACATGGTGCTGTGTAAGTAGTATGTCTTTGTCTGCCACAACTGCACATATTATTAATTACTGTCCTTGAGTGGTAAGAAGTCAGGTAGTGGTGAGTTTGGATTCTGCAGAAATAGGAAATGATTTCTTATTGCTTTTTTAGAAAGAAAAAAAAATAAAAAATCTGTGATTTTAATAATTTAATAATTATGTTTATTTAATAGAGTATTCTGAAGGATTTAAATGAGTAAAGTTAACTTCTGATGGAAGAATAAAAAATAAACTAATGCCACCTAAAAATACTTCAAAGTCCATTTGTCAGGTTCTTTCTGGCAATGAAATTCTTGCATCATTTTTAATGTTGAAATCGGATCAAGCCAGTGAAATTTCTTTAATGAACTTTAGGGCACATCTTCAAAGAAACCTGCAGTTGAACCTGTGGAAAGGCCAATGCCTTTGAACTGTGAAAAAAGTTTATCCTAGATTAGCTTGATCTTTACGTTTACTCTGCCTTCTAATCTAGTAACGGAGATCTAAGCTTTAAGAATACATCTAAAATGCAGTGACAACCCAAAAGTGATGTATTGTTGTAGATAAACTCATTACTTCCCACTGGTATTGGCATTTTACATTTGAAAGAATGGCAAAATGATTTATTTTGTACTGTGAATGTGAATATTCCATCTCTCATGGAGCACTACCTTTTCTTTAGTTTTGTTACCTTATACACTGAAAATTTAACTTCATTTTTTGTTTTCATTCTCTCTGTAATGTTTCACTGTACTTCCATCCAGTTCAGTCTTTCATCACCCAAATATGGAACAATGCGCCTTCGAATGTGAAAGAAATAACAAAATATGGAACAAATTATGAAGTGATGGAGAAGGGAAATGCAAAACTGCATGGAAATAAGTGCATTAATGCATAGAGTCTGATGTACATAAGTCTGTTTTGAAGGACACTTCATTTTTAGTTTGAACTTCTGCTTTTAAATTTTGCTGTAATGTGATATAGCATTTGCTTTGGTGAGTACTTGAGGAACTTTTGGTGTTAACAGTATTCCTTTCTATAAAAATTCCTTTGGATTTCAGATTTTGTACTCTTTCCAGGTTACAATAAGAAAAGCATGGAACAGATCTTTTATAGAGAAAACAACACTCAGTGGTTTGCAGCTGGCAATCATATTGCCTCTGCTGCTGCATTTGTTTTTGTGGAGTGCAACAGGTCAATTCAGTATCAGAGCTGACTATGTTCTTTCTCTTGTCAAAGTGAAAGTACAGGTCTAGCAAAAATGAGACCACCACTTTCTTCTTTTCCATCATTCTGCAAAATGTCTTTTTAACAGCCATCTCCTTTTGTGGAATCAAGTAGGATGAAAATGATTATCACTCAACTGGCCAAGGAAAATATGCCTTTTCTTTAGAGATATTGACTGACATACCTGACATTATTTGAAATATTGACTGACATACCTGACATTATTTGATGCCTACTTTTGACTATAGATTAATAGGAAGTAATACTGTGAAAGTGTAGCAAAACTTGAGGATCTCATTCATACTCAGATGAAAAAAAATATTATTGAAGAGGGAAGTACAGAAGTAAAGAATAGATAACGTGGCTGAAGGAACTGAAAACTGAAATTATATGGTCATCCAGCACTGACAATTAAATGCTATATATTTCTGTATTTCATTTTATTTTTAGAGTACATCCTTGCACTGTTGAAGTTAATGGGAATTTCACCACCACTGAACTGAACTGTTTCATCCTTTTATCTTTTAGAGGCAGATTATAATTTGTATTCTTATTGTTATTTTAAAAAGCATCCTTTCTTCATAAGCTTCTGCATCAAAAGGAAAAATGCTCATGCTGCATACTGGATAGCTGAAATCAAGGTCCATGCAAAAAATTTAGCTGATCTAATGGGCAGATTCCAGCAGAGCAGTCATTTTGAATCTGGACTTTCTTAGTTCCTGAAAGTGTAGGATTTTGAATGCTTTTATCCTTTTATTGGTGAATGCACTAAAGTGCGTGCAGACAGCAAATGTTAAAGTGGCAGTCAGATAAACTTGTTAAAGCAGTGGGAGTTTTTCCTTTCTTTCTACGTGACTTTATCATCACGGTGGAGTTAAAAGGCAATTAGCCCTTCAGCTCTTTTCTGGCCAGTTTATTGGCATTTTACACACAACTGTTGAATAGACAGTGCCATATTAAAAATTCCAATGAAGCTGGCCTGGGGATAACAGACTCTAAATTTCAGGTTAATGTTGGTTTCCTTAAGAGGAACTATTGCCAAAAAGCTCAAGTAAAATTATCTAAATACAGTACCTATGCTGCATGCACTCATAGTTGATGGAAAATTGTAGTAGTCTAGCTACATGCTGTGTTACATTTCCAGGGAAATATTTTTATAAAGAGTGTTTGATGAAAAAGTTTATTCCGTTAGTAATAACAGGCTACCCACTGTGTTACTTAAGTCAATGAACATAGTGAGTAGAGCTAGACATTCTCATCATAATAACAACAATTATACTTGCTTTGCATTTCTATAATTTTCATCTGTGATCATGAAAATGCTTTGCAAATGTGAGCTACTTATTTCTTTCAGTATATAAGATGATGGGGGAGAGAATATTGTGTCTAATTTCTGACTAAATTTAGTTAAAAAAATCAAATTTCATTTTTCCTAATGAATTGCAAAGGAAATATTTTGGATTGTTCTTTTTTTCTTGGTTCAGTGTTAAATAATAAATCAAGCACTTTACATTAATTGCAGACCAAATTGTTCAGAACCAAATACTGATTCTAATTTAATCATTTTTCATCACTGAGAAGAATGAAGTACAGACTCAGAAGACATAAGCTCACTACTGGAAAATAAATTGGAATTTTAATAGTATTTCAGTTTTAATCTGCTATTGCCAAAGAAAATCCTGGGAGTTTTTTTCTTATAGATTTCAGTATGAATATTATTGGGACTTAATGATATATACGTTGCTTCTAGGAAGAAACATATTTAATTAAATTTTGTAGCTGATTCTAATTTGCTGATTCTGGAACAGAAAATGAGAAATCCATTGAGGTCTGTGTGATTGAAAACCAGATGGTATAAACAAAGACTAGATCTGATATTTTTAACCTGACCATATGCATTGCTTAAACTCCTCCAAGTTGTGTCACCTAACTGTGAAATCAATAAAAAGACTCCTTATAACTCCAGCTGAGTTTTGGATAGCATCCATTTCGAAATAGGGAGAAAAGCCGATAGGTTTAAAGAATCAAAAGTCCTGTTTTCATTATTTGTAGATTCCCTGACTGCTCCAGAGAGGGCACTCAGGTTTTGTTCAGAGAATAAATAAATGATGAACTTCTGCCTTAACAGTAAACAAAGCAAACCAAAATGCTTCCATTTGCTGAGGTATATAAGCCAGCAGATTTTCTTTTGCTGTACAACACTATAATTGGTAGTGATCATCAGTAACAACAGTTTCATTTTAAACAGGTATAATATCTGTACTTCATCTGTGACTGGTAAGGGCTCAGACTGCTGATACCAATGAGTCATCATTAAAGTCTGTTACTTGCGTCTATTAGTGCACCAAATTTATGTTGAATGTTAAAAACATGGCTTCTTTAAATGGAAACTACAACGTCAGTTAAAACTCTGGAATTTAGGAAGTTACAGATTTGAAGTAGCTGGTATCATTTTTATTTTTGTGCATTTTAAGTACATTTTACTGTCCTCTTCCCTTTACTTCCATTTACAGCATTTTCTGTAACATCTCACTGCTGTTCCATATGTGTCAGTTGGCTGTGGGAGAGAAAACCACCAAAGTTATTGGTCAACTTAGCTCTTATCTTGGTGCAGATGTCTTGCATGGTAACTCATTGTGTAGACCAAAGTACAGGTTTTGTGCAAATCTTTTTTCTCCTCTATCTCTTTTTTTTTTTTTTTTTTTTCCCCCATTTCATTTGTGCCCTCTATCACCCGTGTTGTTCATTTGCAGTACCTCAAAAGAATGAAAATACTACTGTTATGCTGAAAGTGCTGAAGGACTGGGAATGGTTCTGAGCTTTAAGCCATTTCTAATAGTGCTCTGAGCTAGGCAAAAATCTCTTTTTAGCATCTGCAAAATGAAGAAAATTGAATGTACAGTCTTATTTTATAGAGATGTGTCAAAGATGACTTGTTAAAGTCTGTATAACTGTTTTGAAAATGAAAAGGGCCATAAAGTACTAAGAACATCACATGGGTAAACTCAATGCTTTGAGCAAATGACCAAGACATCTGCAACAAACAAAGACTTTTGAAACGGTGCCCAGCATCTGTGTGCCATCTTTCCTTATTAAGATAGTAAGAATCTTTCATATCACAAAGAAGATCCAGATAGCAGATTCTTAGTGCCCTAGAGATATTCAGATATGGTAATGAGCAGTACAGAGAAGCCCAGGAAGTGCTTACTGTAGTGTAGTGAAGTTTCAGGGGGATGCTGACAAAGGTAGCACTTTATAAACTTTGGTGGCATTTAAGCGGAGCTTCACTCTAAAAAACATTTAGCCTGTATGCAGAGTGACACTGAGATCCTAGAGTGAAAAAATATGTGATCGTTAATAGAAATAACCATGATTTATGGACACCAGGGGGCAGAATTAAGGTTGCAAGATGTGTGAACCTGGCATTTGCAACCATTCAAAGCACTATCTATTTTGCAAACTCAGACTTTTAAATGTAAATGGTATAGAATATGTTACAAATATTGGTCTAAAATTGAGGAAACAAAAGCATTTAAATACACTTGAAAGAGAAGTGTGATTGCTCATATATTCAAAATGTGAATTTATCTAAAACTAATTTTAATTTGTTTCAGCTGATGTCCAGGACATTATTGTTTGTGGATAAATTAGTCCAGCTTTCTAAAGGAGAAACATCAAACAAATCCTTTCATAGAAGTTAGATCTCTTTTTGTTACTTTCTAAAATGCAGAAAATACTGTAGATAACCGCAGCTTTTATTTCCAACCTGACCTTCCATGTTCTGAAACTAATTTGCCTTACTGCTTCTCAAAGTCTGCTCAAGGACTTCCTTTAGCAGAGTAATGTGGTTCTTATTAAGCACATCCTATAAGACCCAGGAGGATTGCACGCAAAGGAAATAAGACAGAGACACAAATGAATTTCCATCCTCCAGTCAGATATATGATATTGATGACCAGGATTTATATTAAGGATATTGTAAAGAAGACAAAGAAAAAGAATAAAAGAAAATGTTTGACAAATTGGCTGTCTTCGTATGCAAAGATGACAAGTGGTCTATACAACTGACTAGAAGAGATGTAGGCATCATGCCAAATAGCTGTACAGTCAACAAGTCTCTTTGAATCACATGCTTATATGTAACCTCTCTTTTAAATAAGGCCTCACTTTAAATTACATCATCGTGAAAGACTTAAAAGACCATAAGTTTTACATGAAAACTGATAGTTTCTCTTTACTCCAAATGTTGTTTTCCACTGGTATGAATTTTATATTTTTACCAGAATATCAAAACGTTATGTAAAAGTGGAACTTCTTTAGGAGATTTTTTTTTCCTCTATTTTTAAAGAAATGCACCTAATATAAATGGTTGTGAAAATGGCAGCATACATTTCAGAATATCCTCCGTCTAGATAATGTATTTCTACAAGTGACAAAAACATTTTCATGTTAGAATAATTTTGTAGTGTAGTATAGTGACTATAATTCCTGATGTTCTGGTTCTAGTGTGTCTTGCTCAATGCATCTAAATATAGATTTCAGAGGTTTTGAACTTGGTTGATGGGAAAGATTTACTCTGGATTTCTGGCATGCTACATGTGTGAACAAGTGAATGAACTCAGGAACTAAACTATGACTATTTTTTTGTTTGTTTGTTTTATTCTTTAAAAATATGTAGAATTTGGATAATCAGGATTCTGATATGATTTTCCTGTTAATCTGTTCTAAACCATGAAATCTGATATTTTCACCATGACTAATCCATGAAATTTTTCAACCTTGTCTGTGATTTACACAAGCTCTATTTATAAAGAGAACTTGTTTGAGTCCTAGGGCATGGAATATTATTTCCCAGAATGCTTTTAGTGTTTTTTTACTAATAAACAAAATGTGCACATTGATTATATTGTTTCAAGATCAGGGGTAAAATATGAAGAATATGCAAGAGTGTATTCCACATAGCAGTTTATATGATTCTTAAGCCATTAAGAAGAAAATAACCTATTGTAGCAGAGTTGGTAAGAATGGTTGTGATCATATAGTTTACCTAAATTAATTGGATAACTTGCCTGTAGACTAAAAACATGTGTGATACTTGCTTGTCTTTGTGTTGTAGGCTTTCAAATTAATCGCTGTCAGCATAAAACAGACCAAACAAAAATAGATTTGCATGAATTCTTTGCTATGGGGATGGAGAGGGGGGAGACAGCTTGAATGACAGTGAGAGTAATTCTGTTTTTTATTTGAGGGAGAGGAAATGGCTATACAATATTCACATACTGAAGTTCAATTTACTATATATGGGGAAGAGTAAGGATCCTTTATGTAAATGTAATAACATGCGAGTAATACCTTCAAAAGGAAAGAAAAAAGTCTCTTGTGTATGGAAAGTTAGTCTTCTCCAGCTGTCCTCTCTCACTTTGTGAAGGGAAGACATTTGGGGAAAGGCCAAAGCACAGATATTCACAGAGCATCCAATTTTTAGTTCAGCATAATGTCTTAATCAGCTTTTACAGAGCTGCTCTGCTCTGTACCAAACATGCTATAAATGTGCGATACATCCGTACATGTAAATAAGTCACACTCCCCGTGGTGATGAAAACAAGATGACTGCATATTTCAATAACTGCACAATGCTGCAGGTGATGGAAAAGCAGCATTGTCCTGTTGTTTTTCAGTTGAGCAAGGGATTGGAATTGCTGAATATTATGACTATCTCTACATCATTTCAAATTCCTAATCATACAGTTTTATGGCATATCTCCAGAAATCATACAATTTAACTGCACAGATGGCCAACTTGTGACATTATCTCTAGGTTGGAGCCAGCTAGCAATTACTTAAACTGGTCTATACGTCTCTCTCCAGGAAAAAATAGTCATAAATCTATTCATTTGTCCATCGAACTATCAAAATGTAGACATCATCTGTCATTCTCTCTCACTCAATCATGTGATGGTAAATGTCTCTTTTGTGACCAGATAGGTTAACTTCTGGTTGTATGCTGAAGAAGGGCTCATGAGGTCTTTTCAGGGTGTCACAATGTTCTTATGTGGTTGCCCAGACCATGAAAGGGAAAATCTATGACTTTATGCTGGTTGGTCATTTCTCTGCCCTGTCTCCTTAATCACTGTATGTTATGCTCTCAAAGATACTACATCCTCTTAAACTGACTTTTGAATGAAAAGATTCAACTGGGTAACTAGAAGATTTAACAGAACATCATTGAGTTTCCAGAAAGTACAAAGCTATCACTTACGAAGAAACAAATTAAAAACCATTACTTAATATTCTTTATTTGATAGTCAGATCAATTGCAGTATGAAATTAGGGATTGAGGAAGCTGAAAAACAACAAAACACTGCAAAATAAGAGGGAATGTTTTTTCCTGTATATTACAATTTATCTGTGGAACTTCTTGCTCCGTGATGCTGTTCCAAAGTTTTTGCTGGTTTTTGCTCCAGCCACGACTGGGGAAACAGTCCTGCAGTGGATGGACTTCCATTGTTCTTTACCTCTCTTATCAGATCTCCTGCAGTTACCTCACCACTCAGAATTTTTTGTCCCACACTGTTTTAAGAGTCAAGGAAGAAGTGTGGGCTCTAATCCAGGCTGGAATTTGTTTTTCTTGACCGAATTTATTTCAAACTTACTAAACTAGTTAGTCTACAATTATTTTTTGTGCAGGGCAGCGAAGAATTTGAGGAAGATGTTATAAGTTGGTTCATATTCATATGGTTTGTATCTGTCTAGCTAAAAAGCAATTCAGTAAATTTTCTTCTAGTTGCTCATACCATGAAATGGAAAGTATGTGGAATCTTATCCTTTTAAAAGATATTTTGAAATTAACATAAGCGAAAACAATGTAGGTGAGATTTCATAAAATCCCATTAAGTTTGGAAATCAAAATGACCTTTTGATTCTTTCTTTTTATCAAGTGATAACTTGATGATGTCTCTGTAAATGCACCTGTTCCCTTCTTCCCTTTGGAATCTTAATGGTTCTCTCTTATTTCTGCTGCAATAAGGGATTTCTGGATAACCAATAAGGTTCCAGAGATTCTCTTACAGATTCTTTCTAGATGTCTCAGATATATGGGTTATTTTATTTATTTATGTAAATTTAACCTAATATATATAGAATTATTCAGGAAGGAATTACAGATTTGCAAAGGTGTCAAATTAAATATTTTTCAAGGTGCCAAAGGTTTTGGCTTACTCCATTTGGAAAGTCTTTTAAGTAAATTCTCTTGTGTTTAGTACATTTAGCCTCTAACATTTTGCTTCTGTGTTATAAAGGATTCTGTTTTACATGATTGACCTGGCATGCTCATATGAGACAAAATGCTCTTCCGAGTAAATAAGGGTTTCAGGATTCACTTATATATTTGTTGAGTATGAAAGTTCAACAGCAAGGCCTTTTCCTAATGTGTAGATTTATCAGCTTAATTCTCAATTGTTTTCCTTGTATTATGTCATTCATGTCTGGAAAGAACAGTGTCCTGCTGTTTGTGAAGCTGATCTCCTGCTGCTATTTAGCCACTTGTAGGATTCTGTCCCAGTTCCTCTAATCCACTCTGCTTCAATAGCACCATATTTGGACTCCTTCACACATTCTTCTGCTGCTCTGTTTGGGATGCTCGGTGAGCTGAATTAGAGTTTTCATATTCTGTGCAAAATAGAAGGAACCTTTTCGTTAAATGAGAGTATAAGGAATGCTCTTCTCTGCTCCCATGGATAAAATTTCTACATGTGTACTGTATTATTTTCCTTCAAACTATTGTCCAGAAGTTGGGGCACTGTTTCAATTTATTGGTTTACTTTATATAAATCCATTCCAATTTGAGGTTTAATGTTGCAAGGCCTGCTTCCATTTTAAATTGTTTCTTTCTGCTGTAACTCTGCATTCAGAGTTCAGCACTCCTCTTTTTTTCTTTTTTTTTTCTTTTTTTTCTTTTTTCTTTTTTTTTCTGTGATGTCAAAAGCTTACTGATACCTTTTTGAGGTGCTTGTGTAAGTAGGTCATAATTAAAGCAGAGAACCTGAAGGCCTCCAAAAATTGTGTTAGATATGATACCAGAACACAAAGTTCACTATATGTATTTTTGCCTTATTTTCAAGAAGTCAGTAAAGATCTGTGTAGACTTTGATGTTTTGCCAGTAGCTATTTTCTGTTCCCTACATAAAGCAAGAAAACAACGTAAAATTTGAGTGGTAAATCTATATGCACATTGTCAGTTTACTTCCTGGCTGAATGTACTAACTTTAGTGCAACCACTTGTGTCTAAGCTAGCAGTTGTAAACACAGTGTAACAGACCATGATCTTTTTTAAGATAGAACTCATAGGTGGACACTGTTTTTCAGAATTGTTCCTTAGCGAATGGGTTTTAGTTTACTGAAGAAAAAAAAAATGGTCAGACTATCACTGTTTACTGACTAAAGCATGGATGTCCAACCTTTTGTCTTGTCTGGGCCATACTGTGTGAAGAGGAATTGTCTTGGGCCGTATATACATAGAGCACTCAAAAAGTATTGCCTCCTATTTATTTTTTGTGGAAAGTACAATAGGTACAGTGAGCACAGTAACTCTGATAGAGCAAATTCTCAGCTACTAAACACTATTTGTCACTATAGTCACCACCATTAGCTGTGCACTTTCACCACTGTTGAACAAGAGACTGCATACTGCACTCATCAAAACCTACACAAAGTGGAGTGACCCATGGTCACTGTTGCCACTGCTGAAATGTACCATCTGCCACCTCACTGTGCTCATGTCCACTGTTCAGTCTCTGTAAACATTCAGCAAGCATCTGTGAATGTCAGGGGATGCAGTTTCTTCTGCGCGAAGAAACTCAGTCACACGCCTTTACTTCATATGTGCTTCCAAGTAAGGTGCCATTTTGTCAGACTGCCCATCTGCTGCCATCCATCACTCAGTTAAAAAAAAAAAAAAAAAGTAATAGGATATTGGTGGATGGGTTCAACCTTTACTGCCATCCCACCCACATTTACCTCTGATGTCCTGGACCAACATAATAAAGCAGGAGGCATTACTTTTGGTGCAATAATTGTGCAATATATACTACAGGTAATCTTTGTAAGTAACAAAAGTTATTTTAAGCATTAATATTTTTATTAAAACACTAGCATTGCCAAGAGCCAGTGGTGCCAGAACCTGGTGAGAAACACCATCTCATGAGGTGCCATCCCTTGGCTAAGGTTAGGGAAGCAAGCAGAAATTGGAAGACAGCGACTGCAGCAGTTTGAGAATATAAAATTTACAATCAAGTTTTGCAGCTAGCACTGAAACAAAAAAGATAATGAGGAAAAAGGGAAGAAAAAAAGGCTTCATAAAATGAAGGTGTGACAGGGAGAGAGGTATACAAATACGGGAGGAAGCAAAGGAAACTGTACTGAAGAGAAGAAGTGTATTAAAGGCAAGAGTAGTATACGATCTCCCAGCTTGCTTGCATTTGACAAATAATATGTATATGATTTGTTCACAAATGTGTCAACGTTTCTGATGATTAAAAGATATAAGAGGAATAAACTATTTTATTTTATGTAATACAAACTGAAGGGAGTTGTGAGCGATCCATTAAGGCAATATTAGCTTGACGACTTCTGTGGTTCTGTTGATTCTTTTCTGTTTGTACTTTTAAATTAATTGAAAGCCTCATTGTTTTATTTAAACTGTGAAAGCTTCCAAGGTCAATGAGTGAGGTAATTGACCTGCCTGTTACAGGACAAAAATATGTATGTTAAATTGCATAATTAGTTTTAATTACATAATTATGGTATTTAATGTGTAGGGGGCAAAGGTTACTGTTACATTTAGAAGTCATGGCAAGAAACACCAAAATAAGCAACATAGTTTAATTCTACATTTCTTTAGGTTTTTAGAAAAGAGGTCCACTGTGATCTGTCCTTGACCTTGGGTATATGATGATTATAGCAAATAGTGTATCACTGTTATACTTTTTTGAATCATAGTGACACCTTTGTAAATGACTAAGTGACTTTACCAAAGACTTCATTTAAGTTTAGAGTATATGAAAGTTAATCAGTGGTGGGAACTCAACTGACAGCAATTTAATCTCATTGGGTAAGGTAATTACATGATTACCAGGAGTGTTTATATATGCATGAGGATATTTTTATTGGAAAAAAACCTAATTGCTTTCTTACTAAGAAGAGAAAAAGACAAACAAATTTGTTGTCATAGGTTAAGAGGACATCCTTCATTCCTTGAAATAGCTTATTTTCATATTTTAGCAACAAAATGAACTTAAAATTCTTTTCAAATTTGCACTGGGATTGCGTTATATGTTACTCTATTTCTAAACTAGAAATATTGCCATCATTTTACCTGTTTTGTACAAGAAGCTTGTTTCTTATACATTCATTTTGTGATAGCCTGAAGATACTTGTAATTTGTGATCTCTTTTATTCATTACCCATTACACTAATAGATATCTATACTGTCCATTGTACTAACGGATACTTCTGGGAAGGAGGTTATTATTTGTTGTTCTGTGACAGTTAAAAAAGAAAAAAAGTGCTATGTATAAGATAAGGAGATGAAAGATGGTGTTCATAAGTGCTAGAAGAAAAGTCTCACTTTAGAGATCCTAATGATCCTTTAGAAAATGCTCTTTCAACCAAACGACTATGGAGTGTCAGAAGAGGAGTCTTTGTTAAAAACACATCTGTGAATGGGATGTAATTCTCATAAGGCTGACTTACATGGACTTAAAAAGTAAACTAACTAAATGTTAAATAAGAAATGATTTTGTAAGAGCTGCGTAGTTACGGGAAGAAGTGTTTTTATAACATTTCTTGTTATAAAAATATTGTTTTCTCCCTTTTGCTAATTTTTCCCTAATTAAGTTCAGTAGAAAATATTACAATTTTGAATTGTTTTTCTAAACCAGATGATCCAGTCACTGTTGGAGGCACATAGCCACGGCAAAATCTCATGCTGTACATTGATCACCTGTCCAACCTTTGCCTAGAGTGTGATCCCCAGTTCCTTCAAGAGATCCATCTTTACCTGTCTATAAAGAAGAAGAGGAGGAGGGAGACATCTGGGATATTCAAGTATCAAAGTTTAACACCAGAGCAGGTTGAATCTCCATTTATATTTTTCTCTCTATATGTTGCTAGTGTTGACTTTGGCTCAAGATTTTTTCAGGAATTACATAATATGCTCCTCAGTTACTTAAATTAAACATGCATTTTTCATAGTTCTAGGGTGCTATACTGAATCCAAAATCATTCTGCTATAAGGCAAGTTAGCTAATACCGAGCATGTGTGGCAGTCTGTATATGTCTCTTGAATATATGCATACTACAAAGACCAAAATGGCTTGTTCTGTGTACTGTAATTGTACCAAACTGTATTTAGCACTTACAAATAAATTCAGGTCCTCAGCAAGTACGTTCATTTCCACTAACTTGCTTCAGATGTTAAATTTACTCTTTCTTCCTCTTCTATTTCTAAGAGGACTTTGATATCCAGAAAACAGACAAGGTTTCCCTTGCTGTCCGAAGGACTGCCCCTTTAGGAGTCTAGTACAGCCCACACACAATCCTGGAATATATCCAACTTGTTCTTTGAGCAGAATGTGAACCTCTGACCTTCTGGGCCTCCGGCAAGAGAGCTGCCTACTGAGCCACCAATACCCAGGCCATCAATAAGTTTTAAATGCCAGTTGCAGACTTCACAGAGATAATGACTTCAGTGTGTAAAGGTTTTGTTGTGGAGGCTGCAGTCTCACATATGGCGTGACAAAGTAAATATGCTAAAACCATAGAGAGCTGTTGCATAACATACCTTGATATAACAGTTTTTGTAATATGTTTCAAGGCATGGAATATTATTTAAAGGGACACTGTTATATAGGCTTAGGCCCAAAATGAAGCTATTATAAAAAGAATGTTTAGCAAAAACAGAAATTTGTCCATGAAATTGTTGGAGTGGGATTTTCAGGGTAAACTTACTTGGATTTAAGCAGTCTCCTGCATGACATTGCACTGTTGTGTTAGGGAATGAGAACCAGAAAATGAAAATAGTGTAAATTGAGAATCAGAAACTGGAACTGAGAAGAATTAAGATATGAGAGGTCTACTACTATTGTTATAACTTCTTAAAAATCAAATGCTACCACATTCTGAAAAAGACGAGATCAAATAATAAATTCCAACTTAGTAATTCAAAGCAGCTGTATTGACACAGGTAAATAAATGCATTTACATTTTTATATTGTTTTTAATTTGCTTTTAATGAAGTTACTGTATTATATATAAGAACAATTTATGTGAAATTAGCTTGTTTTTGGCACATTTAATCTTTGTTGATGTTCTGTATTTTCAACTGAGAGTGAAAAGCATATGAAAGATGTATTTACATCTTTCATTCAAAAAGAAGTTCAAATTGATAACTGTGACTGGTACACCAAATGTTACATATAAACTAGCATCAAGAAGGGAAATTTAGCCAGATTCAAGGCAGGACTTATCCTATGGAAAGACTGTTATGTAAATTTTGTGAGTATTCTATGGAGCAAAGGCCAGGAACTCAGCACACTTTTTTTTCCATCTGAGTGCCCAAATCACTAGGCTACAGACTCTTGCTCCCTCTTGTGTTCTTTTTCTGGCCCAATGAAGCTTGAATTATTTTCCACACAATTATACAGTTTCAACAGGAGACCTTTAATATATCCTCATCCTTATTCCAGCACTTAATGTATCCATAGCCTAATGATTAGAATGCTTTGCTAGAAGATGTTACTTTCAGCCTTGGACTGAAGAAGGAATTGAAGCTGGGGACTTTGTTTCTGGACTGAGTTGTCATGCTGCTAAGCCAGCTATGAATGGGTGCTGTTCACATACCACTTCAGAAAGAAATAGCTCCTGAGCAATTGTGGCTGGCTTTGAGAGCACCTGTTGGTTCTAACTCCTCAGCCCACACAGTATGGTCTTCATTTCTACATTCCCGTTGGGCTAAAGTGTAAGCTGTGCAGTGAAATGTTTGGAACTGTCCAGGTAGGTAAGCTGCAGCCACGCACAGGGATGCAACTGGTTTACCATAGAAAACTGCAGTGTCTTCAGAGAACAGATGATTTCAGGCTGAGACGAGGGCCTTCAGATTTACCACTATGGCTGGAGGTGCCTAAATTCTGCACATGTACCATTTTGAATTCCCATATTTTTAGGACCGTTAGTTTATTTTAATTTAAGTTTTCCTTTGAATGTAGAACTGAGGGATTTTATGAATCTGATTTTCAAACGCAAGTTGAACTTAAAAGAGGCTTTTACAATTAAAAAGATTATGAGAAGAACTTTTGGTTCAGAAGTGCATTGACATTTATAAACCGTAGAAAAACGGTGTGTTTTGAAGCTCTAAAAGTTGTAATTGATTAAGATGTGGTAATGCTTTTTAGAAGTTTCTTTGGGGCAGTATGTATTAATCAGTACTATGAAATATTCAACTAAATTAACATATTTGCATGTACCGAGTGAATGTGAAAATTTCTGACTGAGTTCTTAGACTATAATTTTATCTTATTCAATACACAATTTTTTATTATGGCCTGCAGTGCTGTTCCTTATTTATGCAAAAGCATTTATCTACCTCAGTGGAATTATTCTGGTGAGTAAGTCAATGCCTAAGATCAACTAGGATGAGTCTGGTTTTCTTTTTAATAGAAATGCTAATTGTGAAAGTGACATCTGTGAATTATTTTTAGTCTAAAGGGCTACAGACAGTATAAAATTAGGACCATGGATTTGCTTGGCAGTTCCTTTATTATTGTTTCTACCTTTTAAAACACTGGAGGAATAATGTGATTCATTACACATTACTTTTCTGGCAGTAGATGCATCTCCTAGTTTGGTATCCAAGTGTATTACATTGTGAACTATTGCTGCTTTGTAATATAGTAAATTGGTGGTGAGAATGGAAACTTGTATTCATGGAAGGCTGCTTTTTTTAAAGACAAGTCTTTTTCTGCCTCCGCTAGTGTCTGTTTTCATTGCAGTGGAGCCTTTTGTATAGTAAGGTAGCATTCAACACAAGTAGGAAGGGTATAATCTGTGTCCTGAAGATGGTCACTGACTGAGACGACTTATATACAGACCATTTGCCACCATTTATGTTTTCCCACATAGGATGGTCTTTGTCTCATACTGTGTCTTTAGGAGAACTACCATTTACTACAAACAGAACTTAAAACTACCTTCTCTTCCACAGTGAATGGAAGGTAAAATGATAATACTGTTAAACCAACACATTGACAGGTTATTTTTTTATGTGTAAGGATCTGCTGGTATAGGGAACTGTTTTAGCATAGCATTGGCAGATAGCTCTAGAGAAAATATTTGTTAGTAGAAGTTGGAAGTCAGTGGATGCTTAGATAAGTGTAATTAATGAGAAACAAACATCTAAAAAAAAATGCAACAACTCATGTTAAGAGGAGAGGGAAAGTGAGTATTCTCGTACTCACAGAAAAGCCTTCCTATAAGTGGGAAGATTTTTTAAATCCATGAATTTGATAGAGTGGTAGACTTTAGAGATGAGCAGAGGTCTTCAAAGAAGACTAGTTGTTTTGAATTGGTGTATTTTGGAAAGCCCTGCATAAATTAACTACGATAATGAGTAGTTGTAATAAATAAGCATTGTGTTGAAATAACAAGGTAACAGTGAAATGTAAGTTAAACTCTGGAAATGAAAGAGACTTGCGTTAAATTCACATGAAGATTAGTAGTTCATATGGAAACAGCATAGTTTCAAGATTACAGATGGGATCCGTAAAAGGAAATCTCCATTAAGATGACTTAGTTCAGTTAGAGTTCAAATTAAAGGCCTTGTCTTCTGAGGTATGAAAATTATCAAGTGCATTGACACTTGGCACAAGAAGAATAGTGTGAATGTTGTTAATGTTTTCACTTGATCAATTCTGAATGAAAATGCTTTTCATTGCATTGCATTTTATTTACTTAAGAGGTTCATTAATCAGTAGCAATGATTCTCCAGCCTTAAATCACTTGATGTCTTGAACAGGAAAAGTTTTTGCAGCCCTGTCTCACTGTCCCCTCTTTAGTGTGTTACCATAAAGGAAAAAGAGTGTTCACAAATGTCTGAAACTTATTTGCATTTGCTCTTTGAAATAGCGGAGCTGGTTGAAATTTTTTCAAGTTAACAGTTCTAGGTAGAAATTGTTGCTTTATCATTTCTGAAGTTTCTCCCATGTCAAGGGTAGCTTAAAGAAAATTCCCTAAAGAAGCTTTAATTCCAAATAGAAAATAAGTATTTAAAATAAAACTGCTCAACAAGAAACGTTGAGAGAAATCTGCATTACAATACCTAGTGCCTACTAGTTAGGGTATTATCCTTTAAGACATGTGACTTTGGTTCAATTTCCTCTTCTGAATCCAGCTGAATAGAGACTTAAACCCAGCTGAATATCTAATGCATCCAAGGCAACTGTCATTACCACTCAACTATTGTCTAAAATAGGTTGGGTATCTCTGCTTTTGTGGAAATTGTGAAAGGATTTGTCCTGATACTAACACGACCTTTCTGAAGTCTCCAGAATTCTTACAGGCTAGGAAAGAACGTTTGTGACCAGCTTTAATCATAAGCCCCAGGCTTATTTCTGAAGAAATGCCTGTAATAATCATTATTTTATATATTCATACCAGGCAGCATTTATTAATCTGGACTCTAAACTAAATCTCAATCTATAACTCTAAGTAGAGCTGTCTTTCCATGCCTCTGGTTATTCCTGTCAGCTGTCTCAGATTTTTCTCTGTTTTTCTTATAACCACAATTTTAACAGTTCAACCAAATCTGCTTAGCAGTGGTGCTTAGGGTACAACTGCAATGAACTTAATGGAATTTTTCTATATAGTTTTCTCTCTCTCTCTTTTTGTACCTTATACTTTGTTATGACAAGGTGAACTCCAGGGTGACCGCTGTTGAAGATGCTTATAATCCAAAACCTGTCATAAGTAATTTGATTGTAGTTAGGATGTTGTTTTGGAATACACAGTCGATGATGGATTCCATGAAACAACAGGAATCAGGTTTGCTTTGTGCTTTGTGTGTCAATATGTAGGTATTCTTCTGAGATTACCAGAAGGGATCAGTTACCTTGGTAATGTGTCCACCAATATTTATTGTGTCTATTTCTTTACCCAGGCTAACAAACATTAATCACATGGGAATGTTGGTGATGACCAATCTGAGCTGAATTTAAATTGATGACTTAAAGGTTAAAGTCTCTGTATCCATTGCCTCTCCCTTGGGCTCTCCGGTCCCCAACAACTGTTTTTAACACCATTTTCAGTTTATCAGCCTCTTTGGAGGAAGAGTAGTCTTTAGACTTGTTGATCTGAGAAATACTATCAAAGTGCTGTTTAAGAAACAGGATGTTAATATGACTTTTGCAGCTTGTCAATACTTGACAAAGACGGTTCTGAACAAGTATTCAGATGCTGGGCTAATAACTTAACCAGCCTGTTAGATAGCTTTAATCCAGTCATATGGGAACATAATGCAGTGTAGCAGCCCTGTGAAACATGAAACTATGAGAACAGCTGAATAAATTTAAACACATTTTTAAACATTCTAACCTTTGTCATAAAAATCTGATAATACAGAAGAAAAGGTAGTAACACTTTCTTTTTGGTTTTGTTATTTTGTACAGTAGTTGAGAAGACTTAGCTTTTCTTGTGGTTGCTGACTCTAAAAAACTAGTGACAATTTCTTGCACTACTTTTTGCCCCATATGAAGTCTATTCTTTCTCACTCATTAAGGAATGAATCTGGTTTCTGTTTTATTCTATATTGTATATACATCTCACCCATAAATATTTAAACTAAGTAAATATAGAATCTTAAACATGGAATATGCTTTCATGCTAAACTGGTGGCTGTGGGGGAAGGTAAAAATATTTTATTCAGAGACCAGTGGTCCCTTTAGAAGGGAGAAAAAAAGTATCATGCCCCAAAATTACCCCCAGTTACATACACTTATGCGTGCTGTAGAGCAACAAACTTTTTACTGCATTATACCTGTATTGCTATATTTATATGTATAAAGTTTAGACTATAAGGGATCTATAGGAAAGGGCTTACAGATACTCACTTCAGAAACACATGGCTAGTGTTCAGCCCCCATATCTGGGGCTAATTTAGTTCTTCTTCTCCATTCAGAGTGCCTCACTCCTGCCTACAAATGCAGAACAGATTCCCTGGTAATTTTCTTTCTTGGAAGTACACTCATTGTATTCCTTTCTGGGAATAGCATGAAGTGGAAATACATTTATGACTGTGCATAAAAATGAACACCAAACAGAACAAAAGCGAGAATATTCTGAAAGATAATTCCATAACAGATGATGCAGAAAAACAATGTAAAAATGTGAAGCATATTGTGAAGTACACAGATGATGTTTTCTTCAAGATTTCCCTTAGCAAACTGATTTGATTTATTTATTTATTTTTAAACAGCATAATGTGGCATCTCTAGAGTAGTTCATTAATTTTGTCTTTATTGCCAGTCAGAACTATAATACAAACTCATGGTTTTAATTTGAGCCATGCAAGTGGAGTTCACTGTATGTGTAGGTATGCAACAGTTCTAGCTCTTATTCTTTTAAAAAAAAAAAACAGATTAAGAGAGGTGTAAAAACAAAGTTATGTTAAACAGTGCAATCAGTACTGGACAGTTATGCTTTATGATGTTGTGAATATGAGACTCTCTCATATCTGTGCCATTCACTCTTGTTCTGAATATGTTGTACATTCTGAAGTACTGAAAGATACTTGAGCATACATCCCAAGGAACAATCCTGCTGAGGCTTTCTGGAAGAAAGACAAGCTCTTTGTTATAGTTAGGAGGCTGTGATCCAAACTGTGGTTTGTACAGGTAGCCAATGGGTTAGACCAACTCCTTCTGTAGACTCTGCATCCACTTGTGGCTAACATATCGTTGAAATATAAAATAAGCTTTGATTATAAAAGGTGTCTTCTGCAAAGAAAGACAGAAATATAGCACTGTGCTTTTTACAAGGAAAGATTGTTCTAAACATCAAAATAGAAATGGAAAGTAGATAAAGAATATTTTATAATGCATTACAGAATCATAATTAACTCATCAGTGTGTATCTCCTTTGTTGAATTTCTTGAGGTTGAGTAATTAATTTTAAGGGGTAGACAAAAATCCATGTTTTGTGTATAGACCAAGTACCTCAGCTGGATCAGTGGTAAAGACTACTACAGCCAAGTTTACTAATGCTTCTCATTTTTCTTTTTCATTTCTATCAAAAAGAAAATGAAGATGTGAGAGTACAAAAATTGATTTTAATATCTGTCCTTGTTGGAACAGCAGACTTTTTTGCACTAATCCTGTGTTCATGGAAAGCAATAGCAAAATCTTCACTGATTTATAAATGGGAAACTAGTTAGTTATGCTCTTTGTAGCAAGACAGAGTGAAGAGGTTTTTGTTGTAGAGTTTTTTAAACCAATTGGTCTGGAGCTACCCTGTCAAGCTCTGCTGGTTGAAGTGATACAGTAATGAATCTTAAATTCAAACATAATTTCTTAAGAGTCTGGCTTTGTTCTCCAGAGCACATTGACAGATACGAAGAGAACAAAACCCTTCTTTGGTCTTAGATCAATACTATAATGAAAATTCAAATACTTCTGAGTGTTTTCACAGCTCCCTTAGAAGCAGCAGTCAGATGAGAAAGGGACTTTTCCTTCAGTTTATCTGTGGAATCCCACAAATTTGGTCTGTTGGCACAGAGCCTTCAACTTGGAAAATCCAAATAGAGATCCTGTCATGTTTCCCCATGCTTTCATGTCTTGTCCCTTTGAATTTTCCTTATGACATTTTCTGCTTTATCTATGCAGTTACTACACTTCCTTCTACTAAATTTAAGTGAAGCTTGACTGCTGAGCTTCAAGTGCCATTTTGGTACGAACATCAGCTCTTTTGCTCTTTGTGGGAATCTTAACTGTGCTGTGCAGAATGGGGTACAGTTCCTTTGTGTGCAGTTGTAATGTACTTCATTAGTTACCAGAAGACAATGATTTGCTTTATTCCTATTTTAAAATGATTAATTATACTCAGGAAAAAAAAAAACAAAACAAAAAAACAAAAAACAAAAAACAAACCACTCAAATAGCAAACAGAAAAGGAAACCAGATGTTGCAGTTATTTAATAACTGTTTTTTGTGGACAAGAATCTAAGTAATGTGATTTAATTTTTTATGGAACCTGTGTACACAGGCTATTGAGTGCATAAAAGATCCAGAATATGTATGAAGATGTATTTTACCTGATTAGTATCATTCTTTTGCCTGACTTTTGCAGGTAAGTACTTATCATTTCTTGTCCAACAAATCTGCAAAAGTATTTGATTAGAGTTTGGACATCCTCTAAAGCATATTGTGTGCAGAGTCATAAGCAGGTTTTTGTTGCATAAGGCACAACTGCACATTTCCAGCAGTTACAGCTTTGTATGCTAATGAGATGATATGGTGATAAATCTTTGTGCAAGTTTATTTTTCATATAGATGCAGAGACTAAAATAATGCTTAGAACAAACAAGCGAATTCAACATATGAACACTAATATTTAAATGTATTTCAATGAGAACTATCTTCTCATCTGGAAATGTGTTTTTCAAAACAAGCATGTGGAATTCCTCTTATATAAATGATCTGTATGGGCTGTTAAAAGATTTTTTAAAACTATTTCTTTCTTTTTTAACTAAGTTTCATACCTTTTACTACCTCTAAGTTGATTAAGACATGGCTCTTTTATAGTATAGAAGTATAGAAGCATTTTGTTAAAGGCATTAGAGGACAAACTGAAGTATCAGTTTCTGTGTTCCCTTTCATAATTTCTACATACTTGATATCTCAGAAATCCTGAATGGTGATATTTCCTGAAATTTGTGGTCTTTCTCCTGCATTCACCTTGCTCTCTACATCACATTACAGTTGCAATATTCCTTCCAGCTTTTCACCCCCCAGCTTCATTTGATTCATTTTCAAGTCTCTCTTCAGTCTCTTTTCACATCTTTTTCTTTCTTCATTAGTAATCTGCAGGCTTTTTTAACTATACTCTTGAAAACTTAACCATCAGGTTTCCTAGGTGATGTTGTCTCTTACCAGCTCTTATTGTGCTTTTTGCCCTGTTCTCAAGTGGCACAGAAGTTTTGTAACAGTAGTGTCTCAGTAATTTTCACAGTTCTGTTCTGACTTCCCAATTTCCTGTCATTTGGTCCATCCAACTGCTCAACTTGATGGACTTTGAGCTGAGCAGAGTCAGAGAAAGTCTGTAGTTTCTGTCAGCAGAGATGGTAATAATCTGTTCTTCTTTTATAATACCATTTCCTGTTTATGGGAACCCATTATTGCTGACAGTTTAGTGCAAAGAGGCATAATTCTTAAATGCGCGTTTGTCTTAAGAAGTTTGTGCATTTTCTTTTACTCAGTGCAAGAACTGTTTGCTTTATGTGACTATTTCTCTTGTCTAAATGTAGCTTGGAGAAAGTGATGATAAATGTTAAATGGTTCTTGTAAAACTGTTAAATTGTCACTTTTAAAACTGAGTAAAAACATTAATGTTTTCATTAGATCCCAGCACTCAGGAATGTCCAGCTTTCATCATAGCAGTTGTTTAGTTCCATGGAGGTCTAAATACTCTGCCCATAGCAGACATCTTACTGCCACGTGATGCTAAACTGAAAACTATTTGTTCAGCCCTAGGTTTTGGGTTTATTTGCTGTTTTTATTTTTGATGGTTTTGTTTTGTTTTGTTGGGTTTTTTTTTTGTTTGTTTTGTTTTTTTAATAATATGTTTGTTTTTTAGAAAGCCATCTTTATTTCCTCATCTTCAGCATACATTTGTGGTGTGGGATAGAATCCATTCAGTGTAAAAAGCCTGATATGCTATTACCCATCCCTTTAGTTTAAGTATATCCAGTTCTAGGTGAGTAACCAAAATCTGATCCTTCCTGCCTTTGTTCTCACTTTATCTACAGGACAGAAGTTCAGATTTGCAGGCAAACTGTTCTGTTTGCTGCATCATGAGCTTCTATAAGCTAGGACTATGTTGATGAATAAAACTGTACTGATAGGTGAAGTTATTTAAAACACGTTCTAAGTTTAAATGATTGTTGTGGTTCAGCTCAGCAGGCAGCTCAGGACCACTCAGCTGTTAGCTCATTCCCTGCCATAGCACAGGGGAGAGAATCCTGAAAAAAAGGTAAAACTGAGCACTGAGCACTGGGTGGCAGTTCAAGGGAAAATAAGTGATAGCGAGAAAAGAACATACAAAGGAAGTGCTGCACATTGCAACTGTTCACCATTTGACCACCAATGACCAGCTAGTTCCTGAGTGGCAAAAGCCCCCCAGCCAACCTCCGCAGTTTTATTGGTGAGCATGATGCTGCGATATGATACAGGATATCCCAGTGGCCAGCTTAGGTCAGCTGTCCTGGCTGTGTTCCCTCCTTGCTCCTTGTGTACCCTCAAGGTGCTGGCTGGGCAGCATGGGAAGCCCAAAACCCTTGACTCTGTACACATTGCTCAGCAACAACTGAAATGTCAGTGTGTTATCAACTTTATTCTCATCCTAAATCCAAAAGGCTTGCCACCCAAAACCAAGGCAATATGAAAAAATATTTTCTCAGGTATGTCAATCACAGACAGCATGTTAATGTCATTGAGCATAAAAGTGAATAAGAAAAGGAATGTTTATCCTTTCAGCTAATCAATTAGCAGAATTTAACTCAAAACAGCAGAAAGCCTTTAAAACTGTAAAGGGCAAATACAGTCTGTATTTAATTGGGTGTAAATAAGAATGGATGTCACATTCACAAAACTGTATTTGGCTTATACTTAACAGCTTTTTTTTTTTTTTTTTTTTTCTTTTTTCTTTTAATAATGCCCTGTTTATCTTAAAAGGGCACAGAGATGCAGGGCCAAATCAGATTTTGCTTGAAAGGAAGGAAGGAATGCATAAATAAATGCATTAGTACCTAGTTCGAGCATATTGTTTCAAATTCAGTAGGGCTTTTTTGAAATAATGATTGAGAATATTACCAAGTAAGTTCTTCCAGTAAATGCCATTCTTCAGAGTGGAAAAGCAGCATGAGGCAAATACTGCTTTGAACAGAACTGAATATAGAAAGCTGGAAACAAAATTCAAGGTGTTCTACATTTTTCATTGTCCTTTTACAACAGAGTAGTTCCATTCCCTCAGAAATCTCATGGAAGCCTCAGGTGTACTGAATCTCTGAAAATCTTACAGAAACAAAACAGAAAAAGAATGTATGCATTTATTTTTAAGTTATTATTATTTATTTTTTTAAATATCTCATAATATTCTGTCAAGGAACCTATGGAAGAAAACAAGCATTGGTGTCTTACCTAGATCATTCTCATCAGCTGATGGCAAGGCACTGTGCTGCACCATGTATGCATGGTTCATGTCCTTCTCAGCTTAAAAAGCTTTCAGGCCTTGTCTCTGAAGGTGGCCTCTCAAATTCAGTTCTGTTATGTCACATTCTACATCACATCTAGATTTGAATCTCCATGGTACTTTCTCTATTTACACCTTCTGCCTCCAAATCTTCTCATGTAGCAGTCTAGTTCGGACTAGTTACATATGGGCGTTATAGATATTTGCATAGAGGAATTTCTTAAATATATGCCCTCTGTTGATAAAATACATGTGAAAATTGCAGATGGATGAAGAAATGCTTCTGCTCAGATCTTTCTTTGCTTTATACCCATGTCTGAGGACTATTTGTTTGACTTTTTCAACTGGTAGAGTCCTGTCTTCCTATTCAGTAGTGGTATGTATGTCCTCTTAGCTAGGGAGCATTTACATTTTTGCAATCCCTAACACGTTTTCTGCTTTTCTTCTTCCCCTGAAAGTTGGGTTTGTTTTTTGTTTGTTTGCTTGTTTTTCCATTTCTGATATTGCAGGCTCTTCAGTGCTTGGTGTCTGTTTTAAAAACAAGAAATCTACTGATAACAGATATTGCTCTACTTGAATGGAGCTATTCCATTACGGGTGGCCTTAAGATGCCACATCAGGCACCTAAACATCATAACTGATGTCTCCTTCTGATGCTAGAAAAATGCCAATTAAAGAGATAGTGATAGATGTGACCTAATTAACAGAGCTCTTGCCACAGAACTAATATGCATTACTGATTTATCTTTCTTCCTTCCCTCACATTCAGATTGAAGACACAGATATAAACCCCAAATACTTACGGGCTGCAAAGTGATCTGCAGTGCATGCTCTGTATCTGGAGTAAGAATGTTTGTGCTTGGCTTTGGCACAACATAACATAATAATCTGTAATTCTGGGCAGAGATTGAGGGCATTCTCACTTGCCTGGTTGCCTGCACAGAGCTGCTATGAAACCACATCCCCATGTCTTTTGAGGTGAAGTGTAAGGAGAAATCCTGCTTAGAGAAGACGCCCATTCATGCTGTTACCATAAAGTTACTTGCGACATTGCCACAGAGATGAGAGAGCAGCAAAACCACCTTACTATGGGAAGATCTGTCCAAACTTGTTTCTAGGTTCCAACCCTGTTTACAGCCTCTGGGCATTATTTTAATGTAAATAATAAATAGGAAAGATGTTCTCCAACAGAATTACTTATTTAGCAGCAGTGTTCACACTCATGTAGCAGTCTGGTAAATTTACTTCCACTATGGACAACACTGGACATAAATAGAAGAAAGAAATAGTTGTCATGTCTGCTACCAAGGTGACAACAGCTAGGTTTATTGCATTCTGGTTTCTAGAAGTCTAATCCAAAGATATCCTCTCCCTGTCTTAATTTTTGTGGATACTCAAGATTTCTTAGTGCTTTTGTATGCTTAGTATTCCCTTTTTTCCTAGTTGGGGTTGATTGTACTTATTTTCTGTTTATCTGTATCTCTCTGTTTTTGCTTTTTCTTATTTGTAAGCCAGAACTTCAGCAGCTCCCTTCTTCCTTGCTCTAAGAGATTTACTTTTCCTGTAACAGAAAATGTGAAAACAAAACCAAAAAGCCTTGTTTACACCCACATAGGAATTTCTTTGCCCACTGATGAAGCTTTCTGTTTTCTAGATTCAGGAGCTGCATATCTTTTCAGTAAAAATAAAAAGGTGAATGGAATTTTAAATGGCTCTCTAGATTATCTGTTTCATCAATCAGTTAGACTCTATCAGCAATGAAAAATATGATGTATATATTGCTACTGCATATTAATAAATGTAGTTGATACAGAATGCCCATGCTTAAATTAATTTGTTTGTGCCTACTATTAACTTTATATTTAGCCTATATGTATTTTAAGATAATTCAGGGTATACCTTTTCCTTTCAAGCAGAAGAGTAATATAAATTTTAAGTGGCAGAGGATGCCACATTTCTTAGTTATGTTTAGTTTAATATTAAATTAATGGCATAACTTAGAAACACTCCATAATCAATTTTAAAAATAGTATTTGAATGGTCTCAAGGCAGCTCAAAATCTGCTCTCAACAAGGGTTGAATTATTGGAGCACTGAAACAATGCCAGTCCCAAAGCCATCTAAATCCTTCACTGCTTTTGTGTCATTCACAAGAAAAGCACTTGTTACCTGTTTTTAATTTATATTCTTTCAGTTTATGGAAGGTATTTCTTCTCCATACCCTCACTTTGGAAACAGGAGATCTGGAAATACCTAGTGGTATTGAATGCTTCTTGAAGCTGTCAAAGTAAATTTTAGCTCATCATAAATGAATTAGAAATGATTAATATTATCTACATACTCTGAAACTAACCATTAAGAGAATATCTAAGTTATAGAATGCAGGAAATTAACTGGTACATGGGTTGCGCTCTTTCTTTCTAGGTAAAAGTGCATAGCATAAATATCAAAGTTCAGCCATGTATGACTTCTAATAAGCACTCTGTCAAACACAGGAATAGGTCTGCTCTGCTATGTAAATCCAAGCTGCTGAACAGTTAGTAAACAGCAGTTAGCTAAATGGCATTCTTCTGAAAGCTTTCAAGTTACCACTACCAGAAGATACGTAGTTAATAACAAAAACAGCTGCATGGGCATTCTTGCATGCTGTAATTAAACTGAGAAATCTGCAGTGACATATATCTGTAATGAAGAAATCAGCTATTTGTGGGTTTTTTCTTTCAGTGATCATTTGTGTATTTATAGCCTGTTGGTGAAGAACGAAACTCCTTTTTTAAAAGCTACTTGGTGTTTTTATAAACATGGGAAATAACTGTATTTTGGTTTAGAATTTCCTTGGGAAGATATTTTCAGACAGAAAAAATAAAAATAGTCTTTAGCTTTTTTCCAAGCTGAATATCTCAACAGTAAGAAGTGTAATCAGGGTTACTTTTACCATCACCAATTCGTGCGCTTAGAGGACATACACAAGCATGGGAATTTATTTTAGAAAAACATTATTATATACATAACCTACTCAATAATTATTGACAAGAACACCAAATTCTCAGCATTCTGGCTTTGTTGGAGCATGATATCTGCTCTTATAGCTCTGCAGTTTATCTTTCATAGGAATGGATACAAAAACGTATGAAGGAAGAACCAGATCCAATATTAGATATTCTTTATATTCAGATCATTTTCAGATACTGGGTTAATTTTCTACAACTGAGAACAAATAGAACTACAGAAGGCATTGCCTTCATATTGTTTTCCTTTCCTCTTGTTTATGTCTGTTACTTTGTCTGGTTTTAGGTTTGGAATATTTTGAGGGAGGATGGGGGAGCTGAGAGGGTTTTGTGCAGTGTATGCAAGTTTCAGTTCCTACTAAATATTTCAAAAGCACTTTCCTTTAGAAGTATTGAACTGTTGCCTGCAGACCAGAGGGTCGAGGTCATATCTTGTGTTCTGGAAGCTGTTCAGCTTCCTAAGAGAGCTTTACTAATTCAAGAAATCTGTTCCGATTTTGAGAGCAGTAGGGAACTGCAAGTAGCAAATAACAGCTTTGGCCAGTACACTGGGAAATTTAAGATAGGCAAAGAACAAATACAAATTAATTTGAGATTACCTTGGTTACTGCTTAACAAATGCCAGTGGAAAAATTCTTCCTTACTTAGGACTGTCCACAATGATCCTTCCACAGGAAGGATGACAGCTTTTGCTAAGGAGTTCAACAAATACTATTATCTGACTGTTTTTGAGTGGACTTTCTCCTTTTGCAAAGAGAATTTGAAATTATTTTTGAAGTAGTAACAGGTGTAGTAGAGTTTCAATAGAAATGTTAACAAAAGGTCATGGTAGTGGTGGATCATGGATCATACTGATTGGTTCTTTTCTTAATTGATGTATGAATTGAATTAATGTATAGAGGTGGACTTGTATTTTAACATTTCATTGTTAGTTAATGATTTTGTTATTTTGCTTCCAGAGAGGGTTTCTTCGTGTGTTTCATTTGCTTGTATGGTTTTTTGATCTCAGCATAGTAAGAGAGGGAAAGAATTACTTTCTGTCTATATATTGTTCATGTTCCATATTTTGATGAAACAATGTGCTCCATATTTGACAAATCTTCATTGGTGGTCATTACAAACGATTTTCACTTTCTCCTTGTTATGATATGTAACAAATTAAGAAAGTAAATGCCTTGGGCTAGTTATGCGATGGAAATCTGTAATAAGTCATCATGCATGCATGAGTGCTATGATCATGGTTCAGAAAGCCTGTGGAAATTTTGGCCTAAAGTCTTTTGGAAAATGTTTCCAAAATCTGCTGAGCTCTTTTCTTCTTCCAGATTAGTGGTTTCTCTGAGTGCAGGTTAACTTTCACATTCTTTTTCTAGCTCTACGCTAAACTCCTGATGTACTTCACAATCCACTTTGCATGAAAGCAAACCTTTTATTAATTGCTTCTTAAAAAGGAGATAATCTGCAACTCCAATGTGAGATTGCAAATACAATTGTTTCATTCTTATGTCTCAAGACTTTCTCTCACACAAAAGATGGCCTTGTGCCAGTTTCAGGAAGGCTGATGTGACTTGCAAATGACAGCCTCCAGGGGAGCGGGAATACAACACTGTTAATGCTGGCCCAGGGTGGCTGGAGCTCAACAGAACGGCGCTCAGCGTTGTCACACTGCTCTGTTGGGAACAGCACAGCCACTCACTTCTCATGCACCAGTTCAGCTGTGCAAGTGATGAGTAGTTTTCTGTTTCTAAGTACTATTGGTATTGTTGCAAGCTTAAGACATTTTCACATTCAGCAAAAACAGCAACTGGCCTTTGCACATGGAGCAGAAGCATGAAAATGTAAGTTTTGTTTCCCCGTTGGGAACCCCTTGGCATGAGGCAGGGCTGCATGGCATGCTATCCTTACAGCAAGCACACCAGCCCTGGGTCAAGTGTCCCACGTGAGTGTCAAGAAAATAACAGCAGTGAAATGACAGAAAGCAAATCATCTGGTTTGCCTGTACTTCTGAGAGGTTGCTTTGTAAGCAGTGCGACATCTTGCTGTGGGTGTTAAAATATTTGTGACATACTGTAAGTGAAGAGTTATATATGGGTAACACCATGCCTGAGATCTTGTACCTAAGCACTGCCCCCTGACTCTGAGCTCTGTGCGTGTGCGTAGCTTTCAATCTCTTGAAGAGAAGTGGTTAGGCACTCAGTTAAGAGAGATCTTTATTTTAGGATATGTTACTAGTTTGGGCTATAGGGTGTTATAGTATATAGAAATTATCTTTATACAGGGATAATTAGGAACATTTTTGTTGAAAAACCCAAATTTATTTCCAAAAGAAGGGTTTGAGGGGGTGCAGTACTGTGTGCAAATTCAGGTCAGATTTGGTGAACAGATGTGCTTTCTTTAAAGAAATATTTTTGTAAAGTTTTAAACATTTGTTTATTCTATATAGAAATCATATTTGGATGAATTCATTGACAAGCACAGCAGGTTTTATACCACAGTGCTGAACCTTGTGTGCACTAAATAGCTTATACTTTTTCATTTTTGTCTTTTATAACATGCCTAGTTTTACTGCATGTTTGTATTAATTTACATACATTTCGTATACATATGGTCTGTCATTTAATTCTCCGCTGCGTCATTACACAAGAATGCCAAAGCTGATTCTAATTGTTCAGCAAACTGAAGGAATTTAGGGAGGTTGCCCAGAAATTCAACGTTACTTAAATAAAATACACATGTATTTTAAACCTTTTAACAGACACGTTCTGTGCCATATCCCCTTTACTAATATTAAAATAAGACTTATCAGCACAAGCTGCATGAGGCTGTGCTGCTGGAGCCAAATCCTGGGATCAGCATCCAGGCCACGAGCCTGCAATCAGTTACACTTACGTTGAACTTCATGCACATTTGTCATTCTTTTGAAATCAGCAGGATTATTCACCTCCAAAAGACAAGTATGTGTGGAACTGATTCTGTGAGCTGACCCTTCATTTTTATTGGCTTCATTATGAATCCAAAAACAGGAAGAGGGAAATCTGCATTAGGACCACAACATTTAGGGATCATACTGAAGACAAAATTTAGGCACTGTCTGCTGGAAGTCACTGAGAGAGAAAAGAATCACTCAGGCGACATGCATGGTGAGCGGCAGAAGGCGTGCTCTGGGGGGGATAAAAGAGATTATGGACAACAGCAGAGGGGAAAGTTATCCCATTGGTTCCCTAGCTGAGCTGAATCTTTTGAGGTTCTGTGAAAAATCACAAGCACGTCATGAAATGGTAGGAATGGGAGAAAAACAGTAGAGTAAATGTAGAAGGAAACATTAGAGGTATTTTTTGGGGTTTCAGGTTCTTAACATCTGGATCTAGTGAGAATTTTGATGCTGCATTTTCCCAGGCAGGTTAGCTGAACATGCAGAAGGATATTTTTTGGCTCATCCTAAATGGATGACAATATCATCCAGGAAACATTTTGTTTTCCCCAGACAGTGCTTTTTTACATTGTTCTTGGTAGTGCTGGATGCAGCCTGCAGTGTCATGTGCTGTATTTGCAGAATTCTTTTGCTATTAGTGTCATTATTTAGCAATAGATTTTGAATGTATGCAGATATGTGGTATTAATGATCTTATTTCCTTCAGTTCTTGAGGAGTTTCTGTTTGCACATTTCAAATTGATTCTCTTAATAGTAATATTCATGCCCTCCATTCAATTTCCAAATAAAAGATCAATAACAGCTATGAAGACATTAAGACAGGCTAAATGAGATCTTCAGCTGCGCTATATGAACAGAACTGCTGCAGGTAATTAGCGCCTTTCATTCTGAAAAATGATTTGAAGCACTTGAGGGAATTTGGAATGATATTTCACATTTTATTCCAGCTAGTAATGTAGAAAGGAAATGAAATAAGACTGATTTTATTTTCCATTTTTTACCATCCCTCTCTTCTCCCTGTTCTTTCTCTTGTTGAAAAACTATTGTCATTTATGTCATTAAAACATAGAATTATTGCCCCCAGACTTTCAGTGAACCACAGCTGTTGACCTTTTTTTGTCAAAAAGCTTTGAATACAAAGATACACTGGGAACATTTGTAGCCTGTGGACCATGACAGTACTGTAGACTTCTCTCCTGTTCTGACAGAAGAGAGTGCCAGAGGGTGTGCTCACATAGTGACTGCATTATTTTCTGGCAATTGTGGTAAAGATTTTCTTGCCTTTGTTTTTTCTGCCTCATCTCAAGTGTACAGTCATCCTTCAAATCTATTATACCACCTTCTGAATACTGTGGCTTTGTCCCTTAGGCTACAGTCTATTGTTTAAAATGTTTACCAGAGCTGTATAGATATTATATTAAGCATTGCAGCTTAACATGGAATGTGTGGATACTTGAAGCTGGGTTTAAAAGACATCTTGGTTTCCTTGCTGTGTAATAGTATATTGCATTGAATGGAAAGTTAAAACTTAACCTTTTCTAGTACAGGAAGTGCTAATTTTCAGTGAAGTCTTATGAATATTAGATTAAACACTAAATGCTAAGTATGTGAAAAACTCAAGATGTCTTTGCTTGAAATATGCCATAAACTCTTTTATTTTTCCGGGTGATTAAATTAATCACTTTTCAGTAGTGCACACCAGCTGCTGCATCTGTAACTAAACCAAGTACTTTCCCACAGCACATGCTGTATATTTCATTCTTAGAGCATTTTATTTTGACAGGTAATCTTCATTCTTCTGCATATAAGATAGAAAATCTGAAGAGTGAAAATTAAATAAAAACTACAGCGAATATCACAGTTAGGGCTATATTTTTACTGACAAAAATAAAAGGGCACGTGAAGCTCTATTTCTAAAACAGTCTACATGTAGCTTGAAGTAAGAAGGCTCAAGTTTGGACCTTTCTTCTCTGTGCTACTGACATTGCCTTAGTCTTTCTCTTTGGAATGTATGAAGAAAGTAGGGAGGGTGGCAGTAGAAGGGAATTCTGCTTTTTTTCTTAGCTAATTTTCTCTGTGAAACTTGACCTGTGTTGGTTACATTTATCAGAGTTTGTGAGCATAGAAGCAGTACAATGTGAATGCAAAAATCTTACCTTTCTGATATAATTCATTAGATTACACTGCAACTTACATATATGCTATACATATATACACACATATATAAACAAAATCACACAACAAAGCCAAGCCCTTACATAACTAAGCTTTCTAAGCATCACCATAATTGTGAGCATATACTTAAGCTAAATAGTCTTTTCCCTTAGAGAATAAGCATGTACTTTTCTTTCTATATCCCCAGTCAACTTCACTTAGAGGTGCAAGAAACAGAAATTGTACTTGCAATTCAACTGGTATTTTGAGATTATGCTGGCAAAAGAAGGGCTGCCTTTCAGAAAACTGATTTTTATACAGTTTCCCTTTCTGTTCAATCCTTTTTCTGTAATAGGATTATATACTTCTTTGAACACAAAGTTATCCTGAAAACCGAAATCTGGATTAATATTTCAAATATATGCATCTGTCACAAAAAAAACCCACACCAACTCTACCTGTGAGCTGAATGTGGCTCATGGAGCTCTGGATCCCAGGAATCAACATTAGGCACATGGGTGCTGCAGTGATTAAACAGGAATGCTGCTGGCTCCTCTGCTTTAGGTAGAACAAAAGATCTATAGTAAAGTTCATGTACATTGCAAGAAGGATGAAGAGTAGCAATAGGCATTAACTTTAGACCATTTTACGAAAATTGTGTGCTTTTCTCTCAATAACCCTTTCTTCTCAATTAGTGGCAATTTTACTTGAAGACCCTAGTGCTGAAATGTCTAGGCATATTTAAAGTTGGAATATTCACACTTTTTATATTTAATGCAAGAGCTGTTAGTAGCATATATAACATGCAACATTATATATATATATTTGTATGCCCATGTGCTTTGTAGTCTGCCATGAATTAGCCACATTATGAAAGGCATTCTGTATTGTCATTTTTTTTACTACTGTCATTACTGGTAGGTCTGTATCTCACCATAAAAGGCAGTCTTCTAGTTGCTGAATGCTCCACGTACAGTCTGGAATGCTCCATAACTGCAGGCAGCAAGCTAAGACACCTTGCAGAACAAATGCTGCCTCCAGTCATGATTTTTGGACTCTGAAAATTGACTTTAGGAGAACTGGTAGCATATGTGATCGTTCAACAGTTTAAGAAAAAGAAAAAAAAGAAAAAAGCAAGCATCTACATAAATCACACTGGTTAAGAAAATAAATGGTATAAAATTACTTAAGAGTACGTAATAGGAAGTGAATCTGGATGAGGATGCACTTGAAAGTACAAGAATGAGCAACGAGTCTTCAGTGCTGGAAAAGCTGGAAGGAAAAAGAGGAGAGGAGGATTAGGGTGAGGGCTCCTTGTACTAATTCGGAACAAAGCACGTGGGTAAGATTTATGATGGTGTTTCAGTAGAACAGCTACATCGTTTGCATTCAAATCCATCTTGTTTTTCTAATTTTTCATATATTGTTATACCAAGGAGGGGTTGTTTTTGGTTTTTTTGTTTTGGCTTTTTTTTTCATTCTTTAAGTAGTTGTCATATTGCGTAGAATATATTTTCTTTTTGCGGTACTTGAAGCACAGAAGACTTTACATTTAGGAATAAAATGCTTATTATATACTTTAAGTTAACTCAAAATTCTTCATATTAGATGAGGAAACAAAGGGAAGGTATATTCTGTCATCACTTTTGTGATCTTGTACCTCTGTGCTTTAGCAAACCTAATACTATAAAGGAATTACAGTACATTTTAAAAAGTGATTTTATTGTCAGATGGCAAAGCAATGGTAGTAAGTGTGAACTGGGGTTAAGATAGTGGTAATGCAAGAAACACTAAGAGCAACAAGGATCTAGAAAGGGGAGGCAAGGTGCTGGTGCAGTTGTAATCTGCCTGTAGGATACCTTTCATATTGCTGTTTTGTAGATAAATTGGCTGGGTAGGTAATGTTAATCTTTAGAAGAAAAAATGAAATCTTTGCTCATATATTTGCTTACCTTACTGTTTTGAAAATGGAGACTTAAACACAACAGAGACCTTATCTTATTGTAAGCTTATTTCAAAACTAAACGAAGCAAAACAAAACAACCAACTCAACCTACTTATCTAATGCTGCTATTTCTAGGTAATCTGGAAGTGACAAATGTCTTTTTGACATCTACATAAACTGCCAAAATAAAACACAGGCATGAAAGATTAACAATATAAGCAAAAGAACATTTTTGAGCATATTAGATACAAAAACAGTAAAAACTATTCACCTGATTAAATTGTAAAAGCATTAACTTTATCTTCTGCTAAAAACATTAGTGCAGTACCTTTGAAGAGTAATTGGTATAAAGAATATCTTCAAAGAGGAGCATTTCCACATGCCTAGAATTTATTTTTGCCCTCATTAAACTTTATTCTGGGTAGAATTTTTCCTGTCTAAAGTGTAAAGATTATTCTTGCTCTTCAAACATCTTAAACTTTGAGTTTATCACATTTTACTACCCGATGCATTTTCTAGATGCTGATTAGCTAATGACAAAGAGGACATTTTGGCCCTGTAACATTTATCAGGATAAACAGGTAAGTTCTTTGAGCATCAATGGCTTTCAGGCTATGTTAGAACCAGCGTGTAAACTATAACTAAATAACAGTACAGTCATGAATTAAGGATTGAAAAGTGATAAAAATGGGAAGAGGTCTTGTGTGGGACTGCCATCTACCTTTACACTTTTAGTGTCAAAAAACTCTAACTGAAGAAGTAAAAAAAAAAATCAAAAAAACTATTTGTTTATCATTGTATTCATTTCTATATTACCCCATCTGAAATTCTTTGTCTTTTTGCAACTTTGAACTGATAAGCTTTTTGAGATGGGATTTAGCTATATGTGCATCATAATGTATTCCTGATCTTTAGCTAATCTAATTGGATAAAGCTGAGGATTGTTGTTTTTATTAATTTATATTATAATCAAATAAACTCATGTTGTTATCTGTGGACTGAATTTATTTCCTTATGAGCTCAAGATCAACCAGATGCTTAGAAGTCAAGATTTTGTCACAAAATGGAAGATATATTCAAATAAAGTCTAGACTTACTATCTCTCTTTCCCTCTCCCCCAGCATCCCCCTTTCCCCACCCCCATTATCTCATGAACTTTGCTTCTCACCATAAATTTGTCTGATGCTGACATTTTCAAGATAGTAAGTCTAGACTTTTGGAAACTCTAGAGACTAATGAAAAAGTCATTGAGGTGGTTCTTAAGTTTCTTGGCCAGTGTTCCAGGGCACCTTTGACAATCAGTGTTACTTTAGTATTTCCCCTCCACATTTAGAGGTCTTCTCCATTAACTTCTGCCTGAAGCTAATCTTATGGACAAGCAAATATTTATGATAGTGATTCTGTGGGTGTACAACCCAGTAGGATGTTTCATTAACTACTCATGACCTCTCCAATCCCAGTAAGTGCTAATGATCTTTGTTTTCACCAAGTTTTGTGAGCTGTTGGTTCTCCTTCTGCATAGATGATATTGGCCACACAGAGATAAGTAGAGGACGTTGGGTATTTGATTTTGCCTAGTATTAAGCCCTCACCAGTAGCAGATACAATGTGCAGTCTGCATGTGAGGTATGATTTTTGCTGTGAAAAGAATTTAAATAGTTTATTTTCTCAGACACCTTAGCTTATTTGTTTAGAGACTCCTGTGCAACCATAACAAAGACTTCAGCTGGCAGTTAGCAGAATTCTCTGTGTTGGTTTTTTGTTGTTGTTGTTGTTCAATTGCTAGTTTATAGTTTGTAATGTGATGATGAATGAAGAAAATCATACTTCAGAAGAGAGCAAGTACAGTAAGAGAAGAGTGCAAGGAGTACAATAAGGGGTCAGGCCGCTAGCAGGCATCCAAAAACCTCTGTGCAAGCTCATTAAAAATATTTTAAACGCATTTTATCACATACTGCTAATAAGTCAAAAAGAGATAGAGCCTTGAGGAATGACACTTGTTTTTCAAAATAAGAATTTTGTCAGAGCTGGTGTTTTTGTAAGTCATGCTTGCACTTCTGAAAGCCTTGATGAAATTCTCTTTTCTCTCAGCTGTTATATTTAATGACAGTGCAAGGAATACAGATGAACATCCTAAAAGGGCATTTAATCCGGGTGACAGGCATTTTTGCAAACTAACTTAAGACTGTGCTTTTGGGGAAATGAAGAAATACTGTACATCACAGGATTATTCTCAGTGTGGCAGAATCTTATTTCCATTACTGATCTTGAATTGATTGTTTAAATGGGAATTAATATGATAATAAAGATTTACATCCATTCTTAAAACTCCTAATTTGCAATGAGCAAGTGTATGTTTAGAAGTAACCTGAAATCAGATAATATAAGGAAGTTTTATTTCCAAGGCCTATCAGCTCAAATAATTTAGTAGATTTTTCAACCCTGCAGTTAATGCGCTTGCTTTTCAGTTGCTATGATGTATTGACTGCATTCAGCCTGTATTAAACATTGGAGGCTTTAGTGGATTTATAAAGATATTTTTGTGGCATATTTGAGTGTCATTCTGTAATCCAGTTGCTGGTGCAAAGAGATTTTGTTTACAGAGTTTCAGAAGTGCCTTACTCTACACCAACCTGCTGGCAGAAAATGCTGTATCAGCACAGCAGTTCTTGACACTTGCTGAGCTGAGAGCTGAGCACTGTACACACTGAGAAAGCTCACTGACATCAGTGACTCTCACTCAGATATTGTGTAAAAGTAGTTTATTGTTTGGTGGATATTGATAATCACATCTTCTCTGTCTTGCCCCAAAGCTTCTTGTTTGCTGTTGTCATTTGTGCCCACATGCAAAGTTGTAGTACAGCAACAGGGTATATAATTTCATTGTCTCTTCACAACTATGCTTTCTTCATTTTACTATAAGAACAAATTTCCAGTTTCTGCCCATAATTCAGTACATACAACTATGTGCATTAGTCAGGGATTTTTAATGCCCAAATGAAACTGCAAGGTTATTTCATGAAAAAATGGATACCATCTCAGATGTGATTATAAACATGGTCCTACTTATGCACCATCAAAAAGCATCAAAAGTCTTACATGTAATGATCATAGAAAATATTCTAATTGTTCTGTAAGTTACTGGTCTGATAGTTGCTTGAGTTCAATTGCTGTAGTCCCTTTCAAATCAGCATAGCCATGCTCACTTTTTCTCTGATGTCAAAGTTGCATTCACTGTTTGCCCAGTCAGCACTGGGCTGAAAGAAACATATGTAATAGCTTTGATGCATCTATCTGTCTCAGTTTTCAACTAGTCTTTTCTGATACATTGGTACCTGTTTTATATGGTATACTCGTGCTTCTTTGACCTTTCTTGGGAGGTTGATGAATGTGTTTTTAAGCATCCATAAGTGAATTGTAATATATGCTAAAATTATATTTTTGCAATATTTCTGCCAAAATGAACTACAGTGGATGGCTTGTGTCCACATAGCATTGGAATGTGCATGCTCGTAAAATTTTACACCGGACATTTGACATCTTGCCAACATTCGTTTGCTATCACATCACCATCATTTCCTACTTTATACTTGTTAGTACCAAGTGCACATACAAGCATAGTTGTATGCTCCTTAGATTATTATATATTTAGAGAGGAAGGAAAGATGAGGCCAGAAAGAATATATAAACATCTCCGTAAAGAGTAATACTAATGTTTGAACTTATTTCATGAAGCACTAGACAACTACATGAGACATACATATAAACAACTATAAGAAAACTTCCTGGTATTCCAGCTGTATAGGAAAGGCTACACATTCTAGGAACTTTTAATAAGCTGAAGAAAGTTTGTGCCTGTAAGAGGAGAGAACTATTATGTCTTTATTAACGTGTACATGAGCTGTAGTCCAGGAAACCACAGCTTAGAGGGTTCTGTCTCACCCGAAAAGTACAATGAAATGAACTACGTTTTATGAAAAAAAAATATATGTGAACACTATTTCTTCTTTTGAATAGAATTATAATTAGAGAATATAAAGGAATATTATAATGGTATGCAATATGTCTCCTACTCACGTTATGGATGTCTTTTTATCTTCTGCATCAGAATAGAGTACCAAGATTTGATTTCATGTTGAATTTTGGTTAAATTCTATGGTTTTATTTTGTCTGCTTGCAAGGACTAATTAGAAGACTGTTTACTCTTGGTGAAGATAGACTTATAAGCTGTTATATGAGGGAAAGGAAAAATGGAATCAGAGAGGAAAGCATATTAAGCTAAGGGAAATAAAGATTTTTCCCTTAGTTTGAATATAAAAAAACAAAAAACAACCAAACAAACAAAAAAAAAAAAAAAAAAAAAAAAAAAACAGTAAGAGACAAATATAAAAGTCAATATAATTGGAATGAATGACCTCAGAAGCTTCAGATTCTTCTCAAATTATCCTAATTTTTGGACTTTACCTGAGCCATTTAGGATTTTATACTGATTTTCTACATTACGTCTGTATGAACTCACACTATAAGAAACAGAAGTACTTGAAAGAAAATGAACAAACAAGTCTGGTCCTTATTAGCAAAAGAAAACAAAGAACTAAAGCAAAATTAATCCCCTTTGTAACTGTATAAAGTTAAGAGGCACAGCGTTATGAGACAAACAGCAGAACAATTGCATCTTGAAGTCTGTAATAAGATTTACAACATTATATTTTAAGGAGCTTAAACCCATATTTATGAATGCTTTGCCTTTTATTTGAATCTTGTGAAACGATATCATTTTCTGGGATTTCTCTACTTTGGGACTAAAACCTGTGGAAAATTAGAATGTGCACTGCACATTGTTCAAGATTTCATTTTGACCTGGCTGTTACTGGAGTTAGCTGCTTAATTACATTTAGTTTGTACCATTTAGTCAGTCTACTTAAAAGATAAATTTCATATGTTGTTTCATGGGAGAGTGTTCTGCTCTTGACCTGTTTCTGAAAATGGAAATGCTTCTTAGAATGATCTTAGGTATTTTGGGTCTTGGAGTAACAGGTTATGTGAGATAGAGCTGGTTGGATGCACAGAAATGGGCATTGTTAAAAAAAAAAGAAGTGTAGAATTTTTGGTGCTGCTCTTTCTGCTAAAGCTTATGAAGTTGATGAGAAAATGACACATTCCTCATAGCATCATGTTTAGACAGAATCTTCTCTCTACACCTTGCTCCTAAAAAGCATAGACCTCACCCCTCCCTCAGCATTCAGAACAGCAAATTTGTTGTGGCTTCATGTTTGCAGCCCAATCTGTACTGCAATAACACCTGGAGTAGCAAATAGGGCATGGACTAACAATTAAGTGCCATTTATTATTATGGAAAAACAAGTGTTCTCATTTTATCTCTTTCAGATTTTATTTTTAAATTAATAAAATAATAGAATTCTGTCTAGAATTAAGAATAACATAAGTAAAATCCTAGAATTGATAGAATGTGGTGTGTATCAGCATCTGAGAGGGTAAAAATCTTCTAAAACTCACACAGCCTAAAGCAACTCTAATTCTTGATCAGGAACTGATAGAAGTGAAGCTGATATCTCTTTTCTTCAGTTTCTTTTTGTATGTGAACTGTGGACTGTAACTTTGGACTATTCTAACAGACAAATTCAAGTTAGGAATACCATCTGCATTATGTGTATTTCGTACTTGGGTGGGTAACAGTAAATGTTATGTAACTGTTAAGATTTGGATAAAAAACAGTGTCTTCCTATTCCCTTGATAGGCCCTCATCCCCTGAGGTACTGAACGCTCATTTTCTCTGTTAACCATTCAGCTCATTATTTTCATCTAACAATTGCATCAGATAATACTTTTTAGCTTATGTATCTTAGAACTAGTAATCCCAAAAGATTAATAAGATACCTAAAATTAATCAAGTTTAATCAAGGAGAAGGATTAACATTGTAATATTTTTATTCTTGTTGTCAATCAGTAAAAGAATATGCAATGCAGAGCCTAATCCAGAATGATGTAACATTTTAGCATTTCAAAACCTCCCCATGTTAAAATTTAACATTAAAATTCTGGATATGTAAAACAGTATGAAAAATCTATGTCCACTACATTAATTCCATGGCCACTGCATATTGAAACATGCTACAGTTAAAATATAAAATAATATCAAATATAATGCATGAATAATCCAAACATGTGGCATGAATAAATTGATTAGAACTGGTCATTTAACATGTAATTCATCTACAAAGAATTCCTGATGATGGAATTCCTTCCTGCACTGCCATTCTCAAAAAGCTGTGTTGATTAGCAGAGATCCAAGACCATTCTTTTTCTGACTTTTCACTTGATATTGTTTTGTTTTGTCAGAATAAATTTTCATACCTATCTTTGAAGTAAAGCATTGACTCTGTCTTTCAGAGATCTTCTTTAATCTTGTTCTGAACAAAAAGTTCATTGTATTCTGTTTAATCTTGCTAAGAATGCACCTTTCAAGGTCAGTTGTTGTCCATTTGGAGCCATGTACAATAGAAAATAAAAAAATATATGCTAGTTTACCCATTACATTTTCCTACTAGAGATAACTACTCTCTAAGCAGCTTTTTCTGCTGTGGTGCTCCTGAGGCTCCTAATTTTGAGTAATCACTAGCCTTTCAAAATAGATTTTCAATCTATTCAAGACTAGAAATAAAAATATAAAATAAGAAAATTTGTTTTGAAGTTTAACAGTGATTTTTAGTTGGTGTTTGTTTAAGTGTATTATTTATGCTAATTTAAGGACCTACATTTCTTTGGGGTATAATGGCATTGCAGGGAGTGAGGCCATATAGTGCAATAATTCTAGCAGCATATGGTCCATTATTCTGCTGGAGGAGGTGGGATATGCTGCTTCACCTCTCTGTCTTTGCTGTCTGTTTTTCAAGTCTTTGTCTTATCTGCTGAGTGTGTTTTCCAGTGTGCTTGTACAGCCATTCCAAATACTATTTATAATACAAATTTATGTTAACAGTACAGCTAGTTACAGATCTCTCCTCCTCCCTTTGGAATAAACATGCCTCTCCCTCTCAGTCCCAATGAAGAGAGGAGATCTGAAAATGCCTGCATTAGCGTGGTAATGTATTGTGCTTCTGACTTCAAGATAAATAATAAGTAAACAAACATGTCTTTGTCTGACAAGTTTTTTCTTGGGCACACCCACTTATCCCTCATCAGCCAAGATAAATTGCTTTGGAGGGAGGACTTCCATGTTCACCGAAGGAATGCAGAAATACTTTCTATTTTGTACATTCTTGGCATCTTTCCTTTGTTATCAATTCCACGTCCTTTTTTTGTTGTTGTTTTGAAGCTCTGCTTGGGAAAAGAGGTTATAAATATTAAAGCTCTGCACAGCTTCTTAAGAATGATTTGGGATTTTTATTTTGTTTTGTCTTAAATATTCTTTCTTTCTGCTATTTTTACCTCAGAGCTATCCTTCCTCATCCAAGCAGTATATTTTTAGCTCATCCTGATAGCTGAAAAGTTTTTTTATTAATTGGAAAGAGATTACTTTTGGCTTTCTTCTTTTCCAGTTCTGTTGTAATACTGAGAAACTGAATACTGAGAAACACACACTTAGAGCAAATCCTGCAAATATTATATGGAAGATATAGAATTTATATTTTGAAAGTATTTTAATGAATCCTCTGCCATAAACAGCAAGATTTGTTTTAAGCATTAGAATGTATATCTTAAGTTGGACTTCATGAAGAAACACCCAAAGTCTTTGTTTGTAAAGTCATAGGATTCTGTAATTAGGCTGTGGTTGATATAGTTTCGGTACCGTGGCAGACAATGCAAATATGTTTCTGGCATGGCTTGAATTAGATGAGAATTTCCATTTTTCCTCTCATAAACATTTATAGTAGTTATTGACACATACTTGAAAGGCCAAGATTTTGACTTTTAACTAGGGGCATATGGATATACGTGTGCCTCTAGCTGGAGGTTCCATTTTTGAGCTCAGGTTCCCTTTCCCACTTTTCTAGAAAAGTAAAAAATTTGTAACAAACTTTTCATCATAAACTATTCCACAATTCCCTATGTTTTGTTTGCCTGGATTTTAAATAGTCTAAGCAGCCCTTGCTCCTGCATGTGTGAGCGTAGTGTGCAGATCCTTCTGTCATTTCCTGCAGTCACCCAAAGCTCAGTGGGGGAGCAGTGGGAAAGCATATGGAGTTTGCAATAAAAGGAACAGTCCGAGCGCAATGCAAAAGGAAAAAGAGTAGTTTCCATATTTGGAAGGTCCATAAATTACTGTAGCCCTTGGGTCAAATATTTGTGTGGAATTGCTGGACCATTTAAGCAGCTACTCATTAAAACCATGTAGATGCTCAAACAATCAAGCTATCATTTTACCTGATATGTGAACATACTCCCAAGTAGGAAAGGCAAATGTGCCTTGATAAACATGCACATACTTTTAAAGAAGGGTAGATTCTCACATACGCCGCCCTTCTCCACCAGACATTTCCTTAAAGGCATACTGTGAACTTTGCAGATATAAGCCAAACTTTTGAGTCTCAATGACAGGAGCTGCTAACTTTTATGGAAGAAAGCCTACAAGAAGTAAAGAAACTTTCCTTGCAGGTTGCTCCTTTTTTCTTACTTCTTTTGTTGTTTTTTGGGTATTTTTTTTTTGTTTGTTTGTTTGTTTTTATGTTAACCTGTAATGCAGCAGGAGCAGCAGGGTTTTTCCTTGTGAAGTGAACACTGCAGAGATCACGGGATCCTCCAGAGGCGCAAAACCATCCTCATGGAGATCTTCGTTTCAGGGTTCTTCACTCTTCCCCCTTTCAGTTTCTCAAACACAAGGAAGAGGGACGGGTTTGTTCAGCTATAGTAGTTTGCTCATAGTTTAATTAATCTTCAACTGTGTTCACTTTTTGGCAGCCTTCCAGCAGAGTTCAGCAAGGAAGGTGGCTATCACTCATGCCTGTACCTGCCTTCTTCCTCTTCCAGAACTGGATTTCTGTGTGGGTTCAGGAGTGGCAGTGGCAGCCATCAGTCCTCTCTGAACTCCTCAATGCAGGGTGGCCTTCAGACACAAAATTTTACATTCTCCCTTTGTTTAACACACTGGGTTAAACTCTGTTTTTATTCTAATCCAGACTCCTCTCTTTAATTGCCCAGGGTGTTTTATCTCTTCTATCTTGGCCATTCTCCATGCCTTTATTTAAATTCAGCTTTTAAATTTTCCCTGCGCTTTTCCTTTCCAGTTCTTGATTGCAACTGTTATGATCAGCTGCTGCTTTGTTCTTACCTCTGATCCTTTCACCACCCTGCTGAGATGAGGTCTCTCTTTCTTCAGCCCCACGTGACCCGAGTGGGTGAGCAGAGAGCAGATGACAGAATTAATTTGCAGGTGTCTCCCTCCTTTTGCTTTTGACATCCTGTCATTTACTATATCCTTATGTCTTGGGGGAGGGGTGGGTAGCTCTTGGAGTTGTGTAATGCTTTTCTAGGTTAGCATTGAGCAATCTTAATTATTTCAGAGGCAGTTTTTATATAAGGATGTACTTTGTGAGGGTAAAGACTATCGAATGTTTTCCCTTTAAAAATAGTTGAATGCAGTAAAATAGAGAAAGCAGTGAAGCAGCAGTATCATTGTAAAGCATGTCTGCAGCTACTCTAAGCCGTGAGGACATAGTAGTTTGCAGTAGATCAGAAATGCTGAGCAGAAAATCCAAAATGAAAATAGCAAGATTCATTGCTACATGTTCCTTTTCATCTTGGGAAATGACATACGTTGACGGTTTGATCTCCCCCCACAGACAGTTGCCTCCTGGTGAGGTGGGGCATGTCTGTTTGCAGAAGTGTTATGTGAGTGACTTGTGTGTGAACTTCTTGTTTGCGCTCTCATTTGTTTATAGAAACTGGGATGATTTCTCACAAGTGGGGTATTCCTCCTGTACATCCTTTGCATGTCTCATTGTGCCTGGTGGGCATCACTCATCCATACCATTAATTACATTTCCAGAATGGAAAAGGCAACTCTTTGCCTTTCTCTTTATTTGTTTTCATTGTTTTAAACGTTTATGAGGATTAGAAGTGAGATCAGCTGAACACACGATACATATTTGGTGAAAGGAAGGATGAATACTAAACGTAAGTGATGTGAGCACCCATGTTCCTTCCTATAAACATGACAGTGTATGGAAAAAGGGCAACTATTGCTAACAAATCATCGAAAGAAGACTCCGTTTTGTTTCTCTCTCTCTTAAATATAACAAGTGTGTGAACATCTGTGATGAAAGAGCAAAACAAAATAAATGCTGGAAAGCAAATGTTTAGTTTTCTAATGCTCAGTCTCAGTGGTGGTTTATGATCAATACTATGGTTCATAATTTGTGGTGAAACAAGGACTCAAACTGAATTATTTAAAAAAAAAAAAAATGGAAATCTTTGACTTTATTTATTTATTTTTTTTTTTAAACCTTGCTCTTAAGCTTGCTCCATTTCAAGACTAACTTGACTGATTCTCATTTGCTTGTGATACATGATAGATGTGCTTAGGTTTCTTTCACTCATTGTATGTTCTTAACGTCAGTGGAAATTACTGATAGTAAGATATTTGAAAACTAGGCCAAAAAACAATGTTGTGCAACATTGTTTGTGAACTGATTTGCAGACAGATGGAAGATTCAGTTCTGACAGGACCAGAACTCACTGAGATGGTCTATCTTCTCCCAGTATCTTTGTAGGAAGAAAGGTTTCTTTGTTACAAACAAATTTATTTCCAGGCATCCTAGATTGTTTAAACTGTATTCCAACTTGTGTGAAGCTTTTGAAACAGAGCTGGCATCCCTTCTGGGAAACAGAGAAAGTTTGAACACCTCTGTACTCTTGCTTGTTTTGCTTTTTAAACTAGCGCTCTGACAAATCACCTTTTTTATATTAAACCAGAGGTGGCCAAATCAAACCGAACAAACTCGGTTATCTTTACAATGGGACAAAAGCATTTGACCAACTGAGGAAGGTGACAGAGTGAATGCTTAAGCCAACCTGTCTAATAAGGGAGCCTGTAACAGTTCTCCCTGTCACAGAAGGCTCTTTTACATGCTCTATTTATAATGTCCTGTTGCCATTTTATTGTGCCTTTAACAGCTATGCAAGGATGATTAAAAACAGTCCCTGAGTTTCCTGTGTCACTTTTCACTCATCGTCACTGCTACGAATGGTGACAGTTTAAAGCTCCCCATGCCCTTTAGCTAATGTTTGGGAGAACATAATATTGGCCTCTTTCTTCTGATTACAAATGTCACAAATCTGTATTATTAATTTTCATTGTCAGGCTTATGGGAAGGATCCAAATCTGGAAATTTAAATAGCAATTTATCTTCCTTGTTTTCTGGTCCTCTGCGCAAAACTCTATTTGACAGAGCATAACTCTAGCATTAGGTTCCCTGACTTTGCCTAGCAACACAAATAGGTTTTACACTTTCCAGGCTTCTCCTGTTAACTTCTGAAACTGATTGTTGCCACTGGTGTATCTTTGTTTGCTATTTATTTGTTCCTAGGTGTCATAGCTCTGGACAGGCTCCCCTGGCTGGATGCTCCCCAAGCTCTGGCTTGGGGTCTCACCACCCCAAGAGGCTGTGTGCTCTCAATCTTCCTGACTTTGAGCAGAACCAGGCTGCCTTTGACTCTCTGCTTCCACTTGCTTGCTGAAGATGTGCTCTCCTTATTCCTCATACCTTCTCTATTCTTCTATTCTGTATTTGTTCTGGCTCTCTAGGAAAATCCTCATACCCAATACATTGCACTCTACTTCTTTAGACTGAGATGGAAATTCTCACTCTGAACTTTTGATGTTTCAAGAAGTATGGCGAATCCAATAGAATGAAATTTCCTTATGCCCTTCTCACACCAATCTCTTTCCTGATTAGCAGCAAAGCCTTCAGAGAGGGCTTTTCTTCAGAAACTTGCAGCCTATTTCTTGCTGCCAGTCCACTCCCTTCCACCTTTGCCATAACACAGTTAGGAAAGTTCATTCTTTGGCCTGAAGCCTGAGCCTTTGTTCATCTCTCCTACTTCTTGTCTCATCTGTCTTCTTGACTCACCCTATTTTCATGGCTTTTAAAAGAGTTTAATACTGTGCTCCCTTCACATTGCCCCAGGAGGGTGCTTCTCCCTTCTCAGGCAATCCTTGGGAAACTCGCTGCCCAGCTCAGCACATTCTTGAAGTGTTAGCAACATCTCTGCTTGTTCTGTAGTTTCTCTCAAACAGAAGCTGTCAGAGGACAGTGTCCTCATCACATTTACTTGGGGTGTGAAATGGAGGGAAAAGAGCGAGGATGTAGCTCACTGCAAAGGAGCTGCTCGCTGATGTGGAGGAGCTCAGGCTCTGCAGCAGCTGGCATACTCAGTCTTCCAAGCAGCATCTGTCCTGTGTTCCCTGTCCTGAGACCCCAGCTGCCCACAGCTGCTGTTGCAGCTCAGCTATGTACCCTGTTGCATCGTTCTTAGTCCTAGGAGTGACCTTCTGGAGACATAAGGCCACCAATGCCTCCACAGGAGCTGCACGTCTTGGGGATGGGCTGAGCTCCAGATTTTCACTGGCTGTGTGGAACAGCTGCTCCAGATGACTCAGAGAAGAAAAAAAAAAGTGGCAGCAGGTAAGGCTGCGCCAAAGTGCTGGTTTCTCATGCATTCATGCACTTAGAACCACACCTCAGATTTGTCATTTAGGAGCTACTGCCAGCACATTCTGCAGCTGACTGATGCCGGCTGTTGTGGGAGCCCTTGAGCTCCACTGGAGCCCCTCCTTTTGTTGCTCAAAGTTGCTGTTGCCTGTCCCACCCACCCACATACGGACCATGCTCCAAAAGGGATGAGGTAGAATGAAAATGTGCTCAGCTATCAACAAGGAGCCTATATACTTCCTCTAGGGATTTAATTAATTTCCAGAACATAAATGAAAAATGCATATAAGGGGTTCTGCATGAGGTACAAGTGCAAAATTTTTACATGTTGCATAAATGCATGATTGTTCCCTGTTTGGACTTTCTGTGGGCAGAAAGAAGGTACTTGATGGAGGATGGCCTTTTAGTGTATATGCCTCAGTTATGTAGATAGTCATGAATCAGTTGCAGCCTGTATTGGGTAATATACTGTTAATGGAATTGGCTTGATGAAATGAAAATTTTCAAATAGTTAATAGAAAGATACTACAGGTTTTTGTATTAAAAATATATATGTATTAAAAAGAAGGACCATGACTTACTTTTGGCACTGGTGTTTTTTGTTGTTTTAGGAATGAGAGCCTTTGTTCCTGGAAGTGCTAGGGTGTTTTTTGTTGGCTGTATGTTGTTCATCATAGTAGTCTGTTTGTCATCTGAACTGTTTTGTGAAAATGGAATTCATATTTCTAGCCAGAAACATATTAATTTTTACTTTGCATTGCTGTTGTATAACAGATGATGGTGAACTGAAATGCTCTGTGTTCCAATATGATTCAGTGGCTCATAAAACTGAATAACATTTTTCCTTCGGATCATGCTTATCTGGGGATAAGTAAAACTGATGAATTAAAGAATACAGATATTTAAATTGTGAAAATCTGTAGGGATTTTTAAATATATTTTTAATTCATTTGTCTGAAGCTTGTCTTGGAGTAGGAAGTATCAGAAATTTCACAGAACAGTGTGCAATTCCTGCAGTGTTTATGGAAAAGCAACATTTTGGTGACCATCAAAATAAGAAATACAGCCTTCAAGCTTTCTGAGATTTCAACTATCGTATGTTTTAATTGGAAGAAACATAAAGTGTATCTCTGACAAACTGCCATCAGTTTGACATCAGTGAGAACTTGGTTACTTTGGAAATACTTTGCAGGGCTTGCTGAGAGAGAAGATGTCAGGTTGATCGAGTGTCTGACCCTATTACTTGTGTGATGGACACGCTCAAAAGACATGGGTCCAATTTTGGAGAATTCACACTAGGGGCCTGTTTGATTTCAGCCAGTACAATCCATCATACTCTTACATCATATTCTAGCACAGGCCCTCATCTGCTTCTATACCTACACTGGAAGTAGGATAAAACCATGGACTCTGTTAATTAGGTTTTGGTAATGAACATTTGCTCCAAATCCTCTCAGTCTTAGTTCAGTCTAATCCATTTTAAGAATCAAGGCTTGTCATGACATGCTGCTTGGAGTAGATGAAATCCTCCTGATTCAGGAAGGATCTTAATCATGTTTGAGAGATCTGGAGAGACACACAAGGTTCTGGAGCTGCAGGGGTTCCTGAAGGACTGTCTGAAGCAAGGAACAGGCAGTATTCTATTCCAAACAGGTGTCAGAAAATGTGACAAAGGAGGCAGCCACAAGCCAGTTTGGGGTTCAGGTTAAGGGTTTTCATTCCAGACAATCTCTGTTTATTCAGACATATTAGAAAAACTCCATTACTGGATGTTAACTATTCAGCTGTGGTATATTTTTAGGTTAACACACACTTTACTGTGGGAGAAAGCAGGAAACTCAGAACCCTTCTATCTTATAAGTACACAAAAGTGTATTATGTATACAAAGAATATACAATTTTGAAAGGGCTCTTAGTCCTTCTTGTAATGTTTACCTAAAGAGTATTGTCATTCTCAGTATATTGATAATATTTGCCTGAAAAAGAGATGCCATCCCTTGGATTTTCTTCCTCTTCGCGAAGATGCATTTCTTGCTCTGTATATCTAGTAGCACAAAGCCTGTTTTTCTGCAAGTTGCTCTGTTTTCAAAGATAATAGGTAGATGTTCGAGTTCCAGCTTTTCTCCCCAATATTACGTGTGTGGATCTATTTGCATTCTCTCAGCTTATATTTTCTCAGATGCAGAAAATTATGTAATTAGTTGTGGGGTCTCATACCATCGTTTCAGAGATGTTTCCCATTTAAATTAAAGGTCTGTTCTTCTACCCAATCAGTAATTGTCTAGATCTTTTAAGATCTCCTTCAGCTTGATTTAATTGTTAAACATTAATTTAGTGGGAAAAAGGCTTCAAAGGGGGAAAAAAAGAACTGCTGGAGGGGCAAAATATTAATAGGTGCTTAAAAGAAAAACTGTAATTCTTCCCTCTCTAAGCTTGCAGCCCTTCAGGCCTAGTAGAAAAGAAACAGTTGACTGTATTACAGGATTATATTGGTTTCATTGACTTAAAGTGAACTGAAAGCAGCTGTACGGAGATTTACCTCAAGTCTTTATTATTAGCCATACGAGGCAGAAAGAAAAACAATGTTTTGTTTGAATCAGAAAATACAATTTTCAATGGTGGTTTAGAAAAGGTTATCTAAAGAGAGCATTACTTTTCAATAGAGAAAAAGGTGAATAGAAAAATTCTGTTTTGCCAGCATTATATTCCATAGAAAAGATTTCAGCCAAGAGAAAAAAAATAAAAAAATAAAAAGGCTGTATTTTACTTGTAGGATCTTTGTTTAGTTTTATTTCTGATGGGTAATCTTTGAGTATGATATTCTTGATTTCTCTTTTACTTACTAATGACAGTAATACTTCACTTCTTGGAATACTTCTACCAATGCAAATGTCAATGAAGATCAAAAACATACTGCTTTTTAATGAAGAGAATTCTTCAAAAGGCTGCATCAGTGTGGGTTTCCCTCTAAGATTTCCACTCTCAGCTGTTAAAAAACCTGATTAAGAAAGAATTGTCAGGTTTTTTTTAATGAAAAAAGTTTGGAATACAAACTCAGAATCTCTTTTAAAGATACAGAATATTTTCTTATACTGAAGCTCTTAAAATATTTGGCATCATTTTAGGTATTATAGGTTGGAAACTATGCTTATCATTAAAATATTTCAGGTTTCTAAACTATGTTTAATTATCTTTGTAAATCAGTTTCTACTCAAAGGAGAGTCTTCAGAGAGAGATGTGGTTATTACTATCTGCAGCTATTTAGCTTTGGAAAAGGTAGTGTTGCATTCTTATGCTCTTTGTATGCAGTTGTGCAGCTTGAGAGCTCTCTTGCACTTCATATTCACTTCATATTTTTATGCAATCTATATTTTTTTCATAAAATTTCTACTGAGACGATGACTTTTTGAGATATTATAATTGGTGACTTTTAGAATCTGCATCAGTGTCCTCTTAATTAGCAGTTTTGATTTTCTCATGACTACATTCATGATGTCATACACTCATCAAGCAGTCAGTCTTTTTTTCCTTTCTTTTTTCTTACAACATTAACTAACAGATCATCTTTCTATGGCTGTGTAGCACCTATTGCAAGCAACAAGTTGGGGGACCTCATTTTTTTATCTTAAATTAGAGTGAATTTACTTTGTTGTTTTGTTTTTTTTTTCACCCAGAACTACTAGTAAGACATGGTTTCCATATCAGCCTGAATTCAGTTAGCACTGTAAATATTTTTCAGCCTTAAGAAATTGAATTACTACTGTGATAGTAGTACAGTAAAATACTTGCTGTTTACACTCCGCTTTAATCTGTAGGTTTCTTGTGCAGGTTTAGCATCTTCCCTTTTCATTTTGTAGAGCTGAGGAAATTTTGATTCAGAGAGAGTAAGCAGCTTGCCTCCGCTCTCCAGGTAAGCCAGTGACAAAATCATTGCTGAACTCTGAATTCCTGTCCCATTTCTCACACTACGTAGATCAGTGGCTGCGAAGGTGACCATTGTTCTGACATTCAGAGGATGGTTTCTTCCTAAACTCCCACACACAATTTACTTCCCCAGCAAGAAATTCTGGTATTCTTTACCTTACAATTTCCAGGAATTTTTTGATCCCTTAAGATAGCAGCAGAATCTTTTATTTTCAGTGTTACCTCCTAATATGCCCAGGTACCTGCCGCTGTATGTAGGGAGAGAACGGTTTTATTCATCTTTATGTGTTTCATGCTCAAAAGTATTCATTTTTAATTCAAACTTCCAAAAGATATGAATTCAACAAGGGAATTTGATATTTGCTGTAGAAACTTTGTCACACTTGATAACACCATCTCAAACATTAGCAGAAATAGTAAGTGGGGGGTGGATAAGAGTGACCTGAAACAGATCTGAGTCGTTTGCACAACTACATGTGTAATTAGTTGGTATGTGCATGCACGTAATTGCACATCCAAAGTACTTTTAGTTATGTATTGCTAGTCTGTTAATCTGCTGGAGAGAATATAAATATTGAACAAAATTAAACATGTATATGAAGAAATTTTGTTTCATTCACATACTCAAAAAAGCAAAAGTAATTCTCTTAGTGCTCTGGACAAAATGGTTTATACTTGTAGGTCATGAGCAATCTCTGTTCTTGGAAGTTACTTCCAATTATCTGTGTATAGGATGTGTAGAACATTCTTCTTCCTTGCAGTTTTTTCTTTTCAGAATTGTGAGGGACATACACTCATTCCACACGTTGGTTGTGATCAACAGGAGTTATGAATTAGTGAAAAATATTTTATCTTCCAGGCACTTCAGGGCAGTAACAGAGAACAAGAAGAGGCACATTTCCCTAAATGAATACATTTTCATTCAGTAGGTCATTCACTTAAACAGCATTAAATGTAATCCTCTTTGAAATTCAGTGGCCACCTCCTACTCTTTTTCTGTCAGTCTTCATCTCCTGCAAAAGCGTGAATTCAACCTTCAAAAGAATAGTCGTTCAGCTAAATCACTGTGGAGTATTCTTTAAGAAATACAAGAGGGGTTCAATTGAACTAGCACAAAATAGCTCAAGGTCAGTTGCTCCTTATACATAAAGTATTCACATTTAGTTTGGTCTCTACTAATTCAAATTTTCTTTTCTCTCTCTTTTTTTTTTCAATCCTTTCTCTCTTCCCCCCCCCCCCCCCCCCCCTTCCCCCTTGTTTCTCTTTTGCTTATTTTCCTTTTAAGATGAAAAAGTATTTGTCTCGGTAATATAGCATCATCACCTCTTTTTATGCTAATTTGATTTTCAGACCAGCCAAATCACACTGCTGGACCTTGTAATTTGCTGCACACCAGCTTTCTAGAATATAATGGAGTGGGACAGTATTCTTTTTGATGTGGTTAATCTCTGTTATACTTGTGTCTCCCCTGAAAACTGCACTGTGTCAGAGAGTCTTTTGTAGCCAATGGTGACAGGAAGATCAACAGAAAGAGGTTGCTCCATTAACCTCTGAAGTAATGAAGTTGCATTTCAGGCAGTCAACACTCACACTGCCAATTTATTATCATTTAAGAGGAAGTGAAACTACTTCAAGCCACTCTAGTGTCCACATTTTGATAAATACACAGATTGCTAATGTTCTAATGCTAACAATCAGCCTCAAGGGGACCTCTAATGGTGAAGGATGCTGTGGCTGTGTGTCTCCTTATTCTCGCAAAATGAAAATTCTTCAGCACCCAGAAAACAAGCTAAACTTACTTCATATATATATATATATTTCATACCAATTATGCAGACATAGCTTTACTGATAACACCAGCTTTATCTGTCCACCATGGCAATGCTGAAAGTAGATAAATCCTTTGAAAGATGATTTATGTAAACTTTCAAGGAAATCAAATTCAGATCTCCAGATTCACATCTATTTCATTCTTATTTCCCAGATGATACATGCTTGTAAGGGGATTGCTTTCCATCTTCTAAACAGAAATAACCAAAATCTTGGGAACACGTTTAAACTCTGAATTTCTGACAATATTGCAGGATTGTCTGACCTTGTAAGTTTTTCATGACCAATAGTCAAATCCTGTGAGAATGGCTTTCTGAGGAAGCAATAACACTGGTCTCCCCCGCCTCAACAGTAAAACAGGCTTGTAAAAGAAAACACTGCAGAACGGGTATGACCATACCCCCATTCTTCCCCAGTTCTGCTCCTAGGCATGGTCTTTGGCACGTATTTTTTCCTGCTAAAGGTAGTGTAATTTACATGTCTGGTTTTCCATAAGTAGTGAAAACACTTTTTATATTAAAAGTCCAGGTGGTTACATAGCCATATCATACATTCCTGTTCTCCCAGCGTGACATAAATAGTTATTTACCCACAGTATTTCAGAGACACAGAATCAAGGTGGTCAGCTAAGTGCAGCATGTCCCTGCTGGTGCCTTGGAGGGTTTCTGGTCTGCTCATGCTTCTGCTGAGGGCCAAGTTTTGCCTACAGATGCATCTTTGAGTGCTTGCTTCCTGCGACTATTTTGATACAGCTTCACTGAAGTAATTTGAAAGACTGTCTTCTGCAGGCTTTGGGTGGACCCATTTAGTGTCTTTAATCTGGAAAGAAAAAGCACTCAGTAAAGGAAGTGGAATGTTACCTGCATTTTATAAAAGGATACTGTTTATAAAGGGAATACTCCATCATGGACTCGTGCCCATTGTATGAGATGACTGCTTTCTACCCTCTCCTGTCGACAGTCTGGGCTGCAGTTCCCTCCCACGAGCTGTGACCCTTCCTGCTGTGCAGCAGATGCTGTGTGTCAGGAAGGCATCTCCGTGCCTGTGCATCTTCTCATGGGGTGGTGGCTGGGCTGTGTGGGCTCCCTGCAGAGCTCGGCCGAGGGCAGAAGTGGGGGCTGTGGGCAGGGCAGCTCCTCACTGCCAGCTCTGCACCTGGCAGTCAGCAGCCTGAGCCCTGTGTCCATGCTGCGGCAGCAGTGCTGTGCAGCCTGCCAGGCCTTGTCACAGGCTCAGTGCCAGAGTGAGGACCGCAGGCATCTCGCACGTGTGCCGCAAAGCTGTGCTGTGAAATGCAGCTTGCAGAGTTCATGGTATTTTCTGCCCCTCCCTCTCTCCCCCAATCCCAATGACTCATTATTCTCTGTCCAGAGATGAGGGGTATCTCAGTACTCTCCCTTTTGTATCTAGGCAGGCGGGTTTGGAAAGAGCCCCCCACCAGGCCCATGCACGGGGTTCTGCAGGGTGCCTGGTGTGATGAGAGGGATCGCTTTTTCAGCTGTGCTTAGATGGGAGCAGCGCAGAGCTGTGCTGCCAGCTGAGTGCAGCTGATGGCCTGGAAGGACAATTAGGGCAGGAGCACAGCCAGGCTCACCGCAGAAATATGCCTGGGATGTTGGGGGCTGGGGTGGGGGGCTGCCACCTGCAATGCCTGTGGAGCCCCAGAGCACTCATGTCTACCTGTGTGGAGCCAGAAGGGCTGTCAAAAAATTTGCGTCAGTGCTAAAACTAAAGAAACATGGTCAGCTCTCATGGCCAGGACTGTTTCAATAGTCTCTCACTTTGCCCTCTTACTCCCTCCCGTATTCGACATGAATAGCATTCATAAAGCAGCCCAAACGCATGTTGTGTGTGTATAGAAGAAGAGAGCTGAGACACACACGTGTGGCTCTGTATAATCATTGTGTTGGCATCATGGTGAAATTTTCAGGTAGTGGAGAGGCTGTCTTTTAGCGTATGATTTTCTCATAGTTGTATGTGTTTTCAAAAACGTGAGCTAAGATTAGGCAACACTGAATTTTAATTTGTGAATCCACAGCGGGTTATTGCTTTGTGTCTGTGTCTTTTCATGTGATTTAAATACGCAGTTTACTAATCTTAGCTTCTTCCCTTCTATGTTTAGCCAAAGTGAACTGTTAAAGAATGTGACATATATTATTTTATTGGCATTGACTCACAGCTGAGTCAGTGAACTTCTTTGCACTTACCACTAAAATTGGATTCTAACTTTCAAAAATTTATGACAATTGCTCCTTCTTGTGGCTTGAATGTTGACATATAATTAATTTAGGATTTCTTCTTGAGATTTCCTGTCTAGGTTTGTACCTGTCACAAAAATATCCTTGGAAGTTTATCTAACAGCTGGAACACCGCAAGAGTCGATTGAAATTTGGCAAAGAGATTTACTGGGGCCAACGGAAGTGCTCAGAGCAGGATGGCATAAATATGCAAAAAGAGACCTTCCCCACCCCCCACTACCCCCACCCCCCTCCCAGCCCAAGCAGTTTTAAAGGATTCTATACAGGCTGATAATGGCATATACTGAAAATGCTGACATTGTGTCAGCTCGTAACAGCAGCACAGAAAAAGGATTCCAAAAGCATGCATTGACATTTTGTTGAATTATGCACAGGATGGAAATACGTTGCCTTCCCTCAGACCCAGCTGCCCTACAGGTTTCAGCTCATTCTTTTGAGAAACCAGATATTTTTCATGGGAATTTCCCATGAAATGGTTTTGAAATCTCTTTTTTTTTTCCTCTGCAGGAGTGAAGGAATTCTGAAAATTCAAAATCTAGGTTGCAGAGTCATTGTGACAGTAGTGAGGGACTAGGCAGTAAAACTGCAGATAAAATTTCCTTTAGATAAACGTAAAATGAAGCATATGGGACACAAGCAACCCTAACTTTATAGCTAATGCCAGGATGTAAATGAGCAGATGCTCTTCAGGAAAGAGATGTTGAAATTTCTGTGCATGGTTCTTCAAAATTTCGCTTTATTTGCAGCAGAAGAATAAAAAAAAAAGCAAACAATATTTTTAATATGTAGGAAAGAAACAGGTATCTAAGCACAAAGCCACTGTAAGCCTTGTACCAGTTCAAGGTTTGCCCATATCTCTGCTATTCCATGCATTCTGGTAAACTACTGACAAAGAACAAAGAGCAGAGCAAAGGGAAATAAAGAGGGTGATGAGGATGATAGAGATTTAAAATTATTTCTACATGATCAGAGACTATTCCAGTATAATTCTTCATCTTGGAAATATATATATATATGAGAAGTCTCTAAATTCTTGAATGATCGAGTAGGTGTGAATGTGAAATGACTGATAGATTTATTTCAATAGAAATACAAAACAAAACAAAACAAAAAACAGAATTTTAGTGCTAGATCTGTTTCCACTCCCTCTAAAATTAATAGTGTGATGAACCAAGTATGGAAAGTTCTTATTGTTCTTATTTTCCAAGTTTTTTTATATGAGCTAAGTTCCATTCTGGTCTTTCATTTTTCCTCAGTGGGTTTGACGCACTTGTGCGTGCACAACAAGAGTATCTTTGGTTTTGTTTTCGTGTTTCTAATTAGCAACATATTGACCTCAGAAATGCCTTTGTGAATTATTCCTCTGTCTTATCTTGTTCCAACCAACAGAACTGCAATATGCAGGTAAAGTAGATGGAGATGATAACGCACAATTACTACCTAAAGCCCAATACCACCACTCAGAAATGAGTTGGTTAGATTGACAACAGAGACTACAGAGTGCAGAATGAAAAAGTGTAGGGAGACATAAAGCTTAAGCAAACACAGAACTGGAAATCAAAGAAAAATAGGAAATTCTGCCTATAGTTGTACATGACGAAGAGATTGAGAGGGAAAAGAAAATGGACATGATGAAAATGGTGTTTTCCAGAAAGAAAATACAAATAGGTGTAAGTTGTGATTAATGATTGATTGTAGTGATTATTTGTGCTCATAAATTCACCGGTCTTATACTGCTAAATGCAAGTGTTAGTTTAATTGCATTGCATCAAATTTTCATAAACATATCAAGTAAAAAGTGTTGCCCTTGACAATTTTTTATGATTTGGTAATGAAGTTCATATTTTTATTTGTGTATATTTACTTCTTCATAACACTTACATGGAAGGTTTTGGTATCTCCTTTGGAAATCTCATTATATAAGCTGCTGATCTTGCTGACTTCTACGTGGTTGCTGTTAAGTTTACAAGTGGACAAAAAGGTGGTATTTGAAGGTTTGAGGGCAGCAAGATTTTGCTTATTGCTCTTTTATTATTTCCCTTTTTTCAATAGTGTTTATTATTGGTATGATGATGACTATGGTCTTCAGTCTGCATGGTATATTATATGCATGTCATTAGCAAAAGAGTAGCCTGAAAGGTCCCATTCAGGGTAGACATACACGCATGTTCTTAATGTTAGGTGCATATTTAAGTCTTTCTTAGAGTAAAAATTAAAACATATGTTGATATTCTTACCAGAACTGGTCCTTAAGTCTTTCCTATCACGCACTGAGAAATGCGTGGGCAGACCCATAATTGTGGAGAAGCTCATAATATTGGGGCCTAAAGTATAAAAATTATTGCATAATTAGACCACACATGCTAGATTTCAAAATGCTGTGTGCTGTCTGGATGGGTATTTAAAAAATAAGTAGCTGTAGAGCATGTATGGTCCTGTTCACACTGCCACACACAGTCATTGTAATGCTCTAGCAGCGCTAGGAGTTTTAAGTGGATCCAGCATTGGTCTTACTTCAAATAGATCAAACCTACTAGTGTGTTCCTTAGCTGGATCTCTTTCTTCTTGACATTAAAAGATGAAACCTTAGGTATCGCATGTCATTTTTATATGAAGGTTCATGTCATGAACGATATAAAATACAAAATACTTTGGATCATTAGGATAAAAAGGTGAAAGTGTATCTCATTAACTGCAAAACAGGCTTTTGGTGTATGACAGTATTCAGAGCTATCCTTTGGCATATTCATTTCTCTTATTTTGTTAGTAAGATAGTAGGAATACATAACAGTGTTCTCCACAGAGCAATTACTGTTTAAGCATACAGATAGGATAAAGAGTACAGAGCTATTAACTAGCAGAACAAACCAACAAAACAGCATGTTTGTGGTTTACCTAAATTATGAAGTACGGATAGGGATATATAACTGTTGGTATAAATATTCAGATCTACACAGCAGTAATCTGAATCTTGTTAGTTTATTCTCAGCTTTAGAAGATAAGCAATCTAATGTGATTGGAAAAGTAGACGCAAGCCATTAGATTCATCTTTATTAATTTTCTTCTTATTATTATTTGCTTAAGAGAAAGATAATCCCAAGCAAACTTCTGCCAGTTTATTGGAGTCATTTGCCCTGAGGACACCATTCAGTGCCCATGGCTTCCAACAAGACTTGTCCTCTCTAGCCAGGAATCCAGTCTATTCCTAAGGGAAGAAATAAGCCCACACATGGAGTATTTCAGACCTGTACTCAACCTTTATTACCTCTTTTCCTCCTGGCTCTGGTCAGCCTTCAGGTACTCCAGGAAAGGAGTCCAGTCCCTGTACTCCTGCTTGTGGGCTGGAATGTTTTTGGATTAAACTTCCTCACCACAACCACCAAAGTTATTACTGCTTACTCTGGTGCAACAACATCTTGTAACCAATATGCTTCTAATAATAGAGCATGGTGACAGCCGTGGTAACTGGTTATCTGAGTGCTACAATCAGCCTGTTTTAGCTATTAAAAATTGACTGACTCCTCTAGGATGCATGAGGTGAAAACCAAATCCTAACCCCTACCACCAGGCAAATATGTGTGAGATTTTAAGAATTTCCTTCTAGTCCCAAATTATCAGCAAATCTAAAAAGATGACAGAGAAATTAAGTCTCACAAGTTCTAGAAATTCCCCATATCCAGAGAAAAGTGACAGCTATGACCTTGCTTGGCTCAGGCAAACTTCAGAGAAGAGAAAGTGAGAATGTACTTGGTCTTTGACATAGCTCTTGTTCCTCTAAAAGAGTAAGCAGTTCTTTCTATGATCATCTGACCTTGAGGAGCCCTTGTGAGCAGTGGGCGGGAAGCACTGCTGACCACGCTCAAGCAAAAATACTGTTACCTCACCTAGGAAGAGGCAGGGAAGCCCACCTCAGGAAAACGTGTAGATGGGATGAAGCAGCCAAGCCCCTTCTTTAGTCTCATAACCTCTCTTTGTCATTCTCTGTGAATTTAACCTGTGACATGCATCAAAATTTTGGCTTATTTAAGAGGACAGAGACAAATCCTCCAGATGCATGAGTGCTCAACCAACTGATCTCTTGCTTCATCTCCACAGGTAAATGGGAACAGATCAACATGTGGGCATTTATTAAACATGGGGCCACAATGCAGCTTTGAAAAGCAAACAGAAATGCAGATGAAGGGGACTGCCAGCATCCCAATCAAAGCATGATAGAAACCTTACATCAGTTCCTGAAAAAATGTAATCCTTAGATGGGTAGGCAGGGGCATTCTCATTTGTGACTCATATTAAGGTCCCTATCTTAAATTTACCCCTCAGTTAAATCCTTAATATCTCCTTACATTAATTTTATGTCTCTCCACATCAGAATCTGATTTTCTTTTTTTGACTCTGGGTTAAACATATATTTTATCTTAAAGAAATGAAAGAAAACAGAAGTGGGGAGCAATTATTTAATTAAGCGGATGCTCATAAGTGAGACTTATCCCAGCTGAGATCTTTGTGGCTTCTTATTTTATTTGTTTGTTTGTTTTCATTTTGCAATGAATTTCCAGCAACAAAGATTTCTCTATCCAGTGAAAAAGTTTCCCTTTTAAGAAAAAATGGCATCTCATTTCCTTTTTCATACTAAACAAAACATGCAGCAAGCTGCAATTAAATTTCGGTTAACAAAATGCAAAAAATACATCCAACCTCCATCTGCCAAAAAATAAATAGTTTGAAAAGTAGTTTCACATCCCTGACAATGACGACTGTGTTTATGACATATTTCTGGTGCCATATTCCCGCTCTGCTATCACTGCCAGCTTGCGCCCAGTATTTAGAAATAAAACAGAAACACATTGAACTTGCTGAATTAGATGTTGCCACACTGCAACTCTAATGGGCTTAGTGACCACAACCTACAGGGGCCAGAATGTGTCAACAGCAAAAGGGCCAACCTCAATCACTGTCTGTGCTTTTACAGAGTTGTTACATGTTTAATTCTTTGCAGCTTAGTTCTCCTGCTGTTTTGGCTGCTCAAAACCAAGGCTCATATATTGCAGCAGCCTTCTCTACCTCATATAATGCCACAAAGGTCCCAGCAGGAGACCTTTCAGTGGAGCAGACAAGCCACAGGCTAGGGCAAACAGGGCATCACAACTTCCTAATAAGATGACTTATTAGATTGGGGGCTTGACACAGCTTTTATTTAACCACTTATTTTCCCAGCCACCAGGAACATGAACTGTCTCTTTTCTTGGAGCACAGCAAGTGGTATGTGGGTTTGCAGCAAGCACTGCCACAGGCATTCAATCCAGTCTATAAGTAAAGGATGATTTTTAATGCCATCTTTACCAGTGTATCAAAACATTAATTTTGCTATTAGTGTTAGATTTCCAACTGTGTGATTTGTATTATTATATTAAGCTCCGGTTTTCCCCCTGCATTGGTCACTGCCAGTTCTGGGTTTCACGTGGGCTTGAGGAGGGCTGGCAACGAAGGGGTTACATGGCTGAACTCTGGATCAGTTTCCTGCCTGCACTTGCAATGGCCTAAGGCAGTGCCTGCTGTTTGGGAGTTAGAGAGAGTGCCTTGCCTTGTCCCAGGTGGCAGACAGGCAAACCATGTTATTAAGAAGCAGAGATCGCAAAACCTTGATCTTCAAAAAAGGCCCCTAATTAGTCCCTAGCATGAGAATAAATGGCATTCCACATCAGCAAGGATGAAAAAGACTCCTTCAAATTTCATTAAGTAATCTCTGCTATTGACAGTTTTTAGGATCACATTGGGAACTTGTTGTTTGAATCACTTTGCCCATGAACTCTTCCTTATTTGTCACTTCTGTTTGAGTTGGGGAGAAAAAAAAAAAGAGTCTTAATGGTCTCATGTGCTGCATGCTAAGGAAGTCATAAATGTCATGACAGAGAGCCCCTTGCCCTACACTGCTGCCTCTGTGAGTGACTCTTGGGGTCTGTTGGAGTCAGTGGAAATTTTTTGATCATCTTCAATACACTCCAGCTCAGACCTCTAAGAGGAGAAGCCATCCGTCACATTTCCCATAACCCTCTTTTCAATTCTGCGTGGAAATGACAGATTGAAGAATGTGTACTAAGTTTTCTCATATTTCTGAAGAGCTTTGATTTGGACTGGACTTGTTTTATGAAAAGTTTATTAAAAAGAAAAATCTGTCTTTCAACTCATATACTACTTGTCTAATTTTGATTTATAAACATTCCCAGTAGAGATAGCATCCTTGTCCAAATAGTCTTAAGGTTCACAAACTTCATCTAAATTTACTTTATAAACGTACAGTAGTTTTCAAGGACTCTCAGTCTCTAGAGGACTTGGATCCACTGGATTTTATTCATCCCAATGGTATCTGCTTTTATCCCTAACTCAGATTAACAATATGGAAAGTTCATCATGTTCACACTGTGATTCTACCACCAGCTGCAGATCCTTCTGAAGTTTACTGTGTAATGAATTTAAAACATAAATAGCAACAAATGAGATAAATAATAACTTTGCCAGAATTGGAACAAAGTTCATTTTGTCTTTATAAATGACTTTTTATACTGATGGTTCTTGTGAATCATACAATAATTTGTTAAGTCACATGGCTAACAGATCTTTCTTTTGAAATATATTTTACGTTCATGTTTATCATTGTTGTAAATGAGTATGAAGTGGATAGAAGTGAATGGAAAAAATGGTTCTACTTTTATAACGTAGCTCAGAAGATATTTTCTAGTCTAAAAAATACACCTCAAGGACTGTTGACTCAAAATCAAGCATGGTCATTACCGGCGATATTCCACATTATTACAAAAGACAGCCTTTGTATTAGGAGCTTGTAAACTGGGTTTGAGCTATTTCTTTTGGTACGTGCTTGGTGGGTTTTGAGACACCTTTAGCCCAGGTGCAGCTCCATGTGGCCAGTCAGTGGCAGATCTCCCAGGTAACATTTCCTTAAGTGGAGTTTTTAAGAATGACTAAAATTTGTTCTCCTCTGAGTGGGGTGTTTACTTTTTGTGCTCAGTGTTCTCCAGATAATGTGCAGGGCTGCACTTACCATTTGAATGAGGAAACTTCCTCTCGCATTACTTTAACCTGTGTGCTTTATTGATTTGAGACATAAGAAATTGTACACCAAAACTTTGGTTATTGTAACTAGTTCTAAACAAGAAGGACTAACATCAGTTTTGACAACAAACAAAACCAGTTTTTGTTCTATCGGTTATGTTTAAAAGATTCCAATTTCAAACCAAACACAACTTGTGGTTATTCTGTCAGATATTTATATAGCCACTGGGGCGCCATAGTTATGCACCGCATACATCATTGTATTTTTAAAATGTACTTAATGAACATTTTTTCTTTTCTGGTAACTACTTCATTGCCTTAAATGAATGCATTCCAATAGAATTTGTAACAAATGAGCACTTTGTGTTTGCATTAATGCCAAACACGTTTAACAAATTTTTAACAAGGAACACTGGCAAAAAGCCAAACTCCTAGAGGGACACTGAAGGAATGCTATAAATTTAAACTAGATTTTACCTTTTCACTCAGCTCAACAAGTGTCTTAGGTGTCTTTGGTATCTTGGCATCAGAACTTTTCCGCATAGGCTGGATGCAACTTTACGTCTTAATTACTCCTTTTACTGGCCCTCCCAATGGAAGATTTTCACATCAGTATGACAGACTTCAGCAGGATACTGTGTTCTTTAGAAAGTGAGGAGTGGGTGTTCATTCTTTCCGTGAGAATTAGGCCAGGTGAAAGTAGCAAAAAACATACTTATTTGGGGAGTTCTAGTGACAGATTTGTTCATATCATACTGTTTCATATCTTACATTAAGAAAACTATGTAGGAGAAATCACTCCAGCAGATCTGTGCTACTCAATATTGTTTCTTGTGCTGAGCTGCAAATAGCTGGACTGTGATCATGTTAGCAACTGCACTTCAGAGAGGGGGGAAAACAGCCCACAGTGCTGTTCCCATTGGCCTGAGCTCTGGGCTTGCACAGAAGCCATGGGCAGATTTTTTTGGCTAGGTCAAACAACTGGGGGGGGGTGGGGGTGGGGGTTGTTGCAGTTGTTAAGTTATGCCCACACGGTGCATGTCATTGCATACCTTGGGAATCACCTAGTCTGTAATGTGTGTTGGTATTAAAAGTCCTACAGGTAGCTGCAGAAGCTGTATTCTAGCTCTTTTCTTGTAACTTAATATATTAATTTTTACTATGGTATTTCATTCTTAATCAAATGCGGGAACTGAATAATAATAATACTTAGCACTCTTCCAAGACAGTTAAGGCACATTAAAAACATAAAGCCTTGCAAATTCCTGATGTTATCCCTGCTATAGCAAAGAGCAAGCACAGAAGAATGATGTGGCTTTTTCCTTAGTCACACAGTAAGTTAATGGCAAGGGACTGAATTCAGCTTAGTGCCCTGCCAGGACTTTGTCTTAGTTAATCGTGTCATTCTTTTGATGGGTTTGGACAAGCAAAAATAAAAATTGAGAATGCATTTTTTTTTAATTAATGTCATTTTGATTTTGTTGTTGCAAGAGGCACAGCTGAGTTCCAGGGGTCACTTGAAAAAGACTTCATGAGTTATAGACTTGTTTGTGCATTACTACTTTTTAGTCTGGTTACTTGTTTCCAGAAAATGAAATAATTTCACATCATTTGTTAGTACTCTGATTGTAGTAATGATAAATCACCCCAGAGATGGAAACAGAGGAATTCATCCTGACAGCTTTTTAAAAGATGTCACATTATAATGCAGATGTCTTGTTGTAACTTAGGGAGCAGAAATAGCCCTAACAGGTTTTCATTAATGATATCCTTCTCTGCTAACATTTGGTCAGATACCAATTCCCTACAATAAACTGGCTATTCCCTCTCTTTCTGACTCACTAATTACCATATCAGTTGTTAGCCTTTTATGTAGGTACCATGTGTAACAGGTTAGGAGAGGGCAATTTAAGCCTATGTGAATGGGTATCTGTTTTTGTATCTGGGTGCTTGTTGCAAACATTTGGAAAGCATATGGAGCATAATGGACATTAACCCAGATGTCAAAAATAGCCTGCATTTTACTACTGTTATTAAACAGTTTCCCCTTTAACCCCTTTGTGTTTACCCACCCTCTCCCAGCTTGTTTCTGCAAATCACTGCTGAGAGGAAAGGATTGGAGGTAAAAAGTAGTAATCAGGCAGGTGTCTTTATCCAAAGGAAAAACAATCTAAACAAGTATTTGTGAACTACTACACTTTTATATCTTCACATCCTTCTGCTGTTTTCATTGACTGGTATCTAATGGGCCATCAGAGGTGCCAAACTCTTAAGACATTGATTTCAGCTGCAGCACTCCTGAATCTCAGGCCTAATATACATTACCAAATTTTGTTTCCATTTTAGAAGTTAGGTGACCTATCCCAAGAACAGCATTGAGGAAACAAATATAAATTTAATTTACTCAACCTCAGTTGGTATTTGACAGCAATATCCTTTTATATATTTATTTGACTTTCTTGAGAAATACTTTGCATTTCCTACCTGTGGTGAGCCAGTTTTTGTTACACTCCCAGTATGTGTATGGTTTCCTGATGAATGGGTGGGTTGATTGAGTGGGTGGGGTTTATTTGGGAGTTTCATTCTGTACTAAAACCACTATGAAAATTTGGGGAGCAAGCTGAAGAGTGACTGTGTTTTGTGATTGGCTGCTGGTCCTCAGATTGGACTCTTTATTCTGACTTCTTTTTGAGCGTGTGAATGAGTGTTAATTGCAAGGGAAATGAAGCTTGTAAAACATCAGGTGTATTGAAAATTTGCTGTGATTATATTGTAGAGAACCTGTTAAAAAATAGACATTTTCATGCTAAGGTTTCTAGAATGTACTCTCTTTGTTAATTTATATGGGTGCTTCCTATGCCTATATATCTCTTTGAATGATTAAGATATACTCAGCACACAAAAGAATGGGAGCTATGCACAGTTCATGAAACGTCACGCATGCTCTGACTTACAGTTTTCATAAAAAGTTCACAAAGATTTTATGTGCCAGAACTAGTAACATGATCTACTTTAGGAACTCCCTGGCTTTCCAGCTCTGCAGAAGTCATTTTTTCTTCATTCACAGGCCAGACCCAAAGTCTGTTAAAGTCAATGGGAATCTTTCCACATTTCAGTGGGCTTTGAATTAGTCCTGGAGTGTTTTAACCAGAAGAATTGTACCAACTTCCCACTGGAGAAGTAAAACTATTCATCTAAGTTTGTGTTAGATGAACCATTACTTGTGATTGCCACAGAGGGAAGAACTTAAAAACAGGGATTGAAAGTGATTTGCAAGTTTATTTGTCTGCATTCTATATGAAGTGTTGCACTTTACTCATAAATAGTGTGCTAAATATTAGCATCTAGAATTTAAAGAGGCATTTTAGTTAAAAAGTTCTATTAGAAAACATAACACTTTTTCCTGCTGCGTGCAAAAGTGTTAAAATTCAGCAGCTGTTTCTTTTTTATAAAAACGGATGTTTTGGAAACTCTTTGCTTACATAAATGCAAGCTTAGCAGCAGAAAGCCCCATACATAATGCATTTTCGCTTCTCTAGGAACAAAGTCAGTGGATAAATGAACAACTGCCCTGCAGTGGAATCATTTAATTCCTCCCACTCATCTGAGATACAGATACTGTGAATAAGACTAATTCACTGCCCTTGTTAAGGAAAACTGTGCCATTTGCTTGCAGACGAACTGATGTAACAATACAAATCATTCAGGCATCATGCCACAGTATTTTGCAATCAGACAGAGCCTCTTCCAAACCCATGAGTGGCAGAAGACACTTTCCACTGGCTGACTCAGGCTTGCACCATTCCCTTTAGTAGTCCCCTAGAATTTCAGCAGTGCCAGCCATGGAGAACAACCAACACTGACTGCATGGCAGAAGTAAATGGACAATTCCCTTGGTTTCCAAATGAAACATTTAGGTTTTCTAATAACAGTTCCACTTCAAAGCCGCTACACCCGTATAGAAGACCAGAAGACTCCTCATTTGCAGAATCACAAACACAACAGAATTTCATATATTTGGAATTCAAAATCTTTCCCATTTAGGGGAAATCTTGTCATGTAAAAACATTTGTGGAAAAGATTGCCACCCTTTAAGTGTATCAAGTGGTTTCAAATCAGATTAAATCCTCACTTAATACTTAGTCCCTAGAAAAGCGATATATCTATTGATGTTGATAAAAAGCTTGATTAGATGAGAACTAGGATGTTGTTACTTGAAACATTCTTATTAATTGGAGTATTTTGTTCCCTTGTTACAGTTGTCAGAGGAACTAGTGAAAAAGGAAGAAAAAATGTAGCACTGGAAAGTTACGATGATAATCTATTGCATTGGATCTCCAAACATGACCATGATATCCTGGAGAAGATCACAGATGCAGAAAATGAATGCTAAGGTTGATATCTAATGAAATGCTGCATTAATTGGCGTCTTCTCCATTATTTCTTGTAGTCTGCTGTGAAATTAGAAACTTCGGAAAACAATGAAGGAGACTCAAGCAAAAATTACAAGAGCTTTATTTCTATCTTTAATGGGTCTTGCAAGTTATTGTTTTCACAAACAATCCAAGTGTTCAGAATATTATTGTTTAATGAACTTCAGTTAATCAGGTTCTGTAACTCTTTTTTGGTAAATTAATATTGATTTTAATAAGTAATTCAGATGTAGGTAATTTAGGTATGGTATCTGCATTTGCTGATTTTTACCTAGTCTATTCTAAAACTTCTATTGCACTAGATTATCAAGGAGGTATTAGTAAAATGTTATACAAAGGGTGTTGGCGTTCATCTTAACCCCAATTAGATGTGGGCTTTAAAAAAACAAACACTAAACCAAGCCTTTACCCTCCTCTGTTTTCTTATATCTACTGATAATTATAATTGAAAAAAAACAATGCCACAAAACAACACAATAAACCAAAATGAAGACAAACAAACAAACAAAATAAACAGCAACAAAATAAGAATTAAAAAACCAAAAACCAACACATTGATAGTATAACCGGTATTAAGCTCTGGGCCAGGTTGGAAATGAAATCAATTTGGGGTACTTATAACTGATGGCAAAGATTAACTCTATGAAAATATGGTGTGTGTCTCTGACAATGCATAGGACATCTAATTTGATCATAAATATACAATTATAAACAAGATGTATCTATTCCTGGATGGTAAAAGCTTGAGGCGTATATAAATACATATGTTTGTATATATATGGACTATATGGACATATACACAAGGATGTATCAACCTTTTACCATCCAAATGCATACAGATCTTCAACAATGAAAGCTGGGACTCTTTAAAAAAAATAAAAATAAAGTAAGATTGCTGTGAATACAGTATATGCACTAGGTCTCCTGTAAATGAGGAACTGTTTGTTATCATTTTCTGAGTTGAAAAACAGTCTCCAACATGGATCCCAATGACTTTTAGATGTTAAAGAAGAAAATAGCAATGAACAAACAGCCCATAGAGGCTGTCTGAATCAAACCAAAATGCGTCTAGTAAAACAGATTTAAAGCACATGCAATGAAAAATAAAAATGTGAAATCATTACATTCAGTGAGAGAATATTAACTGATAGATAAATGTCTCCCACTTCCCAAGGACAGGACCCTTGTGACTCCATGAACATTTGTGGTCAGTCTGGCAAATTGCAAACGTTTGGCTGTTTTACTGGGGCATCTTTTCATCCATGGGAGAAATGCTTCCATGGTGATGGGAGTGGGAATAGAATATCTACATTTTTAAAGGACAAACAATAAATTTAAGCATGGGTGGCCTTAATCCTTAGTAGTTTTTCTTTGCTGCTGTAAAAAAAGAAAAATCTAAGTGGATACTCCTAAAGTCTTGCACTGAATTTAGAAAAAAAAATATTTTTTGAACCTGTGGTGCAATTAACCCTAAGCATCCTACATGAGCCATACATACAGCCCTTTAAAGTGATTGTCTAGAGATGATATTTTATTTCTTTGTACCATAATTCTTGGTACAATCAAAGAGCAATTTATTTGAGCAGGAGTCCTGCTGGATGCTACTGTTTTCCATAGATAGAAAATGTATAGAATTAGTATAGCATAGATAGTCCAAATTTCATTCATGTTTAAAAAGTTTGTCCTTTAACTATCAATGGCATTTTAGATCTTTGTTTTGAAACAGCAAAGCTTTTGGGAGTATATTTAGCACATATGACAAATGTTGCACTTGGAAACTCAGACAACAAAGCTTAGTTTCTTGTGACAAATTTGTTGTCACAGTAGGGGACAATCGTCTGTGTCTCTTACAATCAGGTCTTAACCTTAACTCTGCAACTGAATACTTGAAGTAGGAAATAAACTAGGGGGAAATAGGGTCAGATGCAAAGCTGTATAGTTAGATATTTATATGTATGTGCCAATTTTGTCACAGGTATTATTTTAGGGGCATTTTTGCTCCATTCATGTTGGTAAGAGTATTGATCTAAACTTTTATCAGGGCCTACAGTTTAGCCCTAAGGAAGAAAACTCTGTCTAACATTGCTTCTTTCTTTCTTTATCTTTCTTCTTTTTATTTTATTTATTTATTTTCATTTCATGTGATACTCTTCAATGTTTGCAGAAAATCTTTTCATATTCTAAAATAGAATCTCGGGGTTTACAATAAACACTGTGATGTTGGGAAAATATTTTATTTGAGCAATGTTTGGTAGTTTTTTTTTCCCCCTCGAAGTGTAAAGAAGCAAACCAACTTTTGGTTAACACTTAAGATAATGATTATTATTTTAATGTGAGATCAGTCTTGTACTGCGCATTCTTTCTTTCATTTAAATGTACAGTATGAATTTTGTATTTAATGAATTTTGTGTATCCAGTATGCACGTACCTGCACATTGACTTTCATTTGAAAGTGAGTTTCAATTTACTTTTTAAGCAGTGTTTATGAAAAGACCTCAGATGTGTTGACACAAACTATATCTGCAATGTTTGGGTTTTTTTTTTTGTGTGTGTGTGTAGGGTGATGTTTGAATGTGATGTTCTGCAGCAATGGGTCAGTATTCCCTAATAACCTTAGATCCTCATTTGATAGTGCTTCTTGTAATACTTTTTTCAAGTGAGTGGCATGTTCTGGATTGTGATATTGATATGTGGTTAAGGATATCGATATGAAACTATGGAATTCCTAGAAATTAACAGTGGGCATGTATTAGACAGTCATTGTAATTTAATGTCTAGTAGAAGTGTAAAGTACCAAGGTATTTAGAGTCCATAACGTTGTTATCATGTGTATGGGAAGTATTTAGTGTTGATCATCTTGTTTATATTCATCAAATAAACTTTGTTTCTTTCTGAAATCAGTGTTGTGTCATTAAAACTACATTTAATGACTGTATGAAAATGTGTGAGAGATGTTTTCCACATGGTAAATCTATCACACTCCTTATTTCTCTAATTGCTACCATTCAAAGTAATTTATCTTCCTGTTGTTACTATCATATAAACTGTTTAAGAAAGCATAACAAGGAAAATGTCTCCTAGGCCCTGCTCCCAGAAATGCTTACAAGCAACTTTACTAAAGTGAGTAACCATTTTCCGGACTGGGCTCTTAGAGAGTAATATGCTTTTGAGTGGGTTTCTAAAACATAATATTCTTGTGTGACCCTCTGTAATTGCATAGAAAATTACATTTTGTTTATGTACTTTACTGACCAAAAGCCGTAAGGTGTGAAATTCTCTGCACAGTCAGCTCCTTTTTCAGCTGCCTGGTAAGTGGTTCCCCGTTTCCATTATGTTCACTTTTTTTAGAAAAGGAACTTTTGTTGAGCAGGAATTTCTTACCTCATAGAACTCCCCGGGCCAGCTCAGGGCACACACAGCAGAAGAATAAAAGGTAGCTAAGTATGCATTTTACTCAGGTTATTTAAAAACACAGTCTCTTAGTTTTAAGCTCTGTTTCTTTGCCTATAAATTAGTTTTCTTGGTAAGAGTGTGCTATACACTAACATAGGGTATTAAGTTTCACTTTAAACTACGGCTAAATATATATTTTTCATGTATTTTTCCTATGTCTACTTAATTTTGAGATGTAATGCTATCAATTGAGTAGCAATTGCTCTATCATCTCCTTTCTAGACCTGCTACAGGACTGTCTTGTTCTGTGTTCAGACAGCACCGGTACTGGGGCTCTCGTGCTGCTCGGCTGGAAGCACAACGGTGGTGTTTCCTTACACGATGCTTCCTGCACTGAGGGCAGCTCCTCCTTGTGCCCAAAGGACACATTAAGTGTTCATGTGTTGTAGGAAGCCATACAGGAGGAGGGCACTAGATCTGAGGAAGACAGAGCTCTTGGTGCTTGTTGTCTGAAAAACTGTTGTCGGCAAAGTGTGTCTTTCCTCTCCAGAAGGGCTCTGAGGGCTGCTGGAGGAGGCAGGACCCTGCGGTGAGGCAGCTCCTGGGATCACAACTCTGGCTACAGGAACCACAGCCTTTGGTAGCACACCTCAGACTGAAGATTGAGTTCATACAGTCAAGAGATCGTCCAGCCCTCCTGGAGCGAGCCTGAGTAAGAGTCAGCCTCTTCTGAGCTTGAGGTTTCCTTGTAAGAGAGCCTGATTGTTCAGTCCAGACTTAGACCAAAGTAGTTTGAGGTCTGAGTGAGCAAACATATAAGCAATGGGGGACATTCAGGGGATGAAGCCGAGTGTCGGTTTGTACTCCAAGCCAAGATGGCTGTTCAGACACACTCTGAGAGTGCCAACAGCTCTGTGCCAGCATCAACCAGATAAAGGCAGCTCAACACCTCCTGCATCTCCCAGGTATTCCCACTGTGTTCCAGGCCCAGCACTGGATCCTGAAACAACTGCACTAATTATGCATGCTGAGCAGAAACTCATCAGAAAAGGCAAACAGGGTCAAAGAGCAATGTGACTGTATTTCACCTGTTGACACTGCTTTTCTAAAACATGAAACTTGTAATAACTGATGTATTAAATCATTCTAAATGAAGCCAAGTCAGTTCTAACTCTAAATAAGCAATAGATTTCCCATTACGAAGTCAGTGGGAGCCCTGCATGTTGCCAGGGCAGGATTTTACCCATATATGAAAAAAAAACAGCTGATTCTGGGGGCTGCTGTGTACACTTTCCTCCTGTAAGATTACAGTGATGTTATTTTGTGGTCCTACCTTTTCAGACAAGACGTCTCTTCTTCCAAAGCATCTTTTGAAACAGGAGGCAACCTCTGCCTTCACAAGGAACAGCCTTCACTACACACTTCAGGTTTCATACAGCCTGGGGGTACTGGTGCAGGAGCAGCTCTGCTGAGAAGCGCACCTTTGACGGGCGCAATTACAGAATTATGGACTTACTTTGTTTGGTTTTACATTCCATCCACTTCTTAATCTTCAAAATGACTCTGCCTTCAGAATAACGATGTTCTACAACCAGATTCTTACTGGAGTAGAGGAAAAGGAGGCAAAACATGAGTGCATCCTTATGACAACACATGTATCCCTTTGAAATGCACACTTGATTGCACGTGACAGATTGCTAAACCATATATTCCCATGTAGCTACAAATCTCAGGACAAATCCAAGAACTTTGAACTCGTCCAGTTTCAAGTGGAGACGACTGTCCAACTTTAGAAAGGCCGTGCTTTGGGTATTCACCCAAGAGAAGCCAGGAGACAGCAGATGTTCTGGCAACTGCTGGCTGCCTTGTGCTCTGGGAGCCGGGATGGAGGATAGCAGCCAGCTCCCTCCAGATGGAGCAGACAGCAGAGAGGCGAGTGGGAGGCTGTGTGAGGAAGTTAGATAACTCCAGATAGCAAAGGACTGATGATGTGTGGCTCCACATCACCTAACCGACTTTCGAAAGGCTGCACAAGAGAAATAACCACCAGTTTGCAGTAAACCTGAGTTCAGTGAGAAGTCTTCTTGTCGTGGGAAAATCTATAGGAAGGAAATATCTACGAGAGTGCATGATAATGCAGCATGATAACTATTTTTTTATTTGAATGTATTTTGGACAAATGCATTCCTTGTAAATGAGTTATCCTGGCCTTGCCAAATATGCAGCAAAACAGTTATTATAGCAAATTACACCATCATCTAAACACCTCTGTTCTGGCTCTTAGTGGACTTATTTTGCAATAAGGCTTTATTATTATTAATATTAATATCATTGTCTAATATTGCTGTATTTGCTGCTTTGGTTACCATAGAAATAAATAATATTGTGAACAACAACATGCATACAAGAAAATTTCACAAGAAGAACAGCCTAGTTAAAGAAGACCTATATGTCTGGTAATTCCTAACATAGTTCTCGAGTCCATTATTTGTGTCCTCATATGCATTTTATTATGAGCTTTATATTTCATTTTAAATTTCTAAAAATAAACAGCTGAAGAACATTCTTTTAAATGGCCAGATTTTGGTTAGAGGTTAACACAGGCCAAAAGAGAACACAGATCTGCCCTGGAGCTCTTACAGTTGTTTTGTTTAAATGAAAAAGATCCCTATTACAATCCACTAAAGGTCACAGAAGCGCAGTCATTCCAGACCAGCCATGCTCCTCATGCACAGCTCTCCCACCCTCTGAACCTTCTCTGAGACCAATCAAAAGTGTGAAGGCAGGATTGTTGTCAGCCATGATAAGGGTGTGCATTAAGGAACTAGCCCAAAGTTTACTGAAGTGAATTGAAAGACTATTGACTTACAGTGGGTTTCTGATTGTACCCTATTTCCTTCTCTCTGGAGGCATATGTGTATGTTTATAGGAGCATGGGGCCAAACCATTTCCTCTATCTATCAAAATTTGAGCTAAATGTAATTCAGATGAACCAACAGCCTGACTTTTCGAATGCTTTGTGATAAGAAAATAGATCTTAGGTTTCACTGCAGAAGTTCATTTACAATCTATTTTGTTTATAGTTGTCCTGACTGTGTTTCTAGGTCAGCACTCTACCTACTCTTAACACAGACTCTCATTATAGTGTCTCTACTTTATGTTCACTTATCTCATGGTATTTGTTACAATTGAATAAGTATCTTTCAGTCTGTAGGCTAGTTTGCTATTGCTATAGATAAATTTGCTATTGCCTCAGGGAGTAAAATGAATTATATCTGAGTCTGTTTTCTAAAACAAAGCAACTTTTGACCGACCTTTCAGCTGGGGTTATTAAAGGAAAAAGAAGAGGGAAAATATATTGACAGACTCCCAGAGCAGCTGTCCAGGTAGCTAGTTTCTAGAGGATTTGTTCCAATTCTGATTCCACTCACCATGTCAGCATTATTCTCACTGGAGTAAAAGAACCAGTCTCCATATCTGAAAGCTGGAGGCTGTAAATCTCTCCTGTGAATGTTGCCTATGACAGGGAAGGAAAGACCTGCATAATTACCACTTGTACTTCCTCGACGAACATGAGCTCAAGTCTGAAGCAAGAAGTTGGGTCAATAAAACATCAAGGTCTGAAAACTGCAGGAAAAGACCTGTCCAGCTCGTATGATAAGGAATTTGTACTTGGTTAAAGAACAAGAATATTCTGGTGGAAGCCTCTTCATCAGACCTTTGCATTGTGCAGGTATTCTTAAATTTTCTTTCAGATTACCAGCAGTTAGTGCAATTTACAGCTAAATTAGCCAAAGTACCTCACAATCTTCCTTCCTCTGTGAAGCATGTTGCAATCAATATTGTTACCCAGTTAAAATACAGAGAATGTTTAGTGATGTGACCAGTGTCTTTAAAACGGTTAAGGAATATAAAAGCAGAAAGCTGTAGCACCCTGTTTCTATGAGTGATGCTGCTGAAGTCAGGAGGAATTCCTCACAGAATATCATCCTTCGTGAGTCAACAAGGGATATCAGTGCCTGGTATTTTTTTGGCTATAGCCAGCCAGGTAATTTAAAGAAGATTGCAACTACTCACATGAGTAAAATTTGTACAGGACTTCAGTCCTGAAATCAATTACAAATCCTTTTTGAGTTAATGAGACCACTCACAATCATAACTACACCTCTCCTTGTCCTTGTCCACACCTGCTCTTTACATACATACTCTCAGGGAATTATTCTGTTAACATTTCGCTGCTACTCAGTCTGTTCCTCCATTACAGTCATAGGAACATACAAGTCTGTTTTTAATACTTCTTGACTGTGCTTTTCACATTTTTAGCTTTAAATTCCCTCATGGGGAAGTGCCATATGCAGTCTTTGAAAACTTTTTTGAAGGGATCCATGATTCTTCAGCTGCTTTGCCACCTTCTTCAGAGGTGCGCCGAGGACTTCGCTCAACACTGCAGAGGGCACATAAGGTAAGAATGTCTGAAATTAAACATGTTTCAGGTGTGGATTATCCTGACAGGATGGGTCCCGTGCTGTGCAACACCGTGTGATGATGCTCTCCTTCCAACGCTTGCTGTGTTATTATTTGAAAAGAATCAGCATCTTGGAGAATGGAGGCTGAAATACAGAAAACCTTGTGACATTCTCCTAACAAATTTAGGCTGCCATCATGAGTATCCCAGGGAACTGGGCAAATCAGGCATTTTGAAATAGATTCTTTAGAAGTGACGGTGCTGAAGAGCTCACTTTCCTATTCACTTTGGCTCAATAATTATTTTTCCCCTCACAAATTGTGAGATGTTTGGCCCTGAATGTTTATTAAACTCTGGGTGATGAATGAAAAATTGGAAAGAAAAGGCATTCTCTGAAGGTGATCTGTTGGACCTTGGCACCACGGCCTCTTCTGAGAAGCCTTTTGATTACTCAGTGACAAAGACAGTAAACTGCAGCCTGAAAATAAAGCAGATGAGATGTTTGAATTGAGTAATTCATAGGAAAAGAATGGTGCCCGAGTGAGTAATAGCCTAGTACTTTCATGAAGGTCAAGCACCAGGAGAATGGGACAACTTTATAAAATCAGATGGTTGTATTTTGTGATTTTGTTTCCTATTTGCATATCCAAAGCATCTGAAAGCTCCTTCCTTAAGCCACGTTAAAAACAAGCTGCCATTGAAGAGATGGTAGTTTTGATGTTATGCACAACCCCCTTGCGCTACAGGAATTAAGATGAAAAGGACACTTCCCTCTAGTGATGCATTGAAGTACAGTTTTGTAATTATGCTACACAGACAAGTTTACCAGTTCTTACTATATACTGGGCATCAACACAAAATGAATAACAGATTTTTAGGAAGAGCTTTTTAACAAATATTTTAAAAATCTGACTTCACTTTGAGTTAGCTTTCAAAATGCAGTCCAGATATATGTAATATATGTAAAGAATATAAAATGTAAATATATTTTCTAAAGTAGTACAGCATGTGAAATTTATGAATTGTTACATGCTTTGCTAATACAGCTGAGTGAAGCTTAGTCTCAGATCAGATAGAATCTTTTAGATAAATCATTTATGACTAGATGACTTCTTATCCAAAAGTCAAATATGTGATCATTTACAGAGGTCACTGGCTATATTCTGCTCTGTGTTCCATAATCAGCTGAAATAAACCCCAGGAGTCCCTCCTGATTGTATAGTCACAGGGTCATAGTATAATAAAATGCTGCTCAAGTTGTATTTCAGACAAGGAATGCTCCCCCCACATCTATTCTAGTCTCAGGGACAGGACTGTCAACATCCAATCCACTACAAATGGCAAGTATTAAGTCCAATATATTGAAGAGAACCACTCTACCTACTTAGTGGTAAAAAGCCTTGCTGCATCACACATTTAACTATTTAACTGACTTTCAAAATATATATTCTATACTCCTTCTTTCCTACCTAGGGAATCATGCTGGGATTTGTAACTAAAGAACTTTTTTTGAGAAAGAGGATAAGAAAAACTTGGGAAGATTTTTCTAAGGAACACGAATTGGTGCTGTGGGATAAGGAAGAAATGCTACTGGCTTCCATGGAAATAAATTGAGCATATTTCTCTGAAATCCTCATGGAATTCTACTCATGATAATACAACACTCACGGTAGTATTGTCAAGAAATAAAAAATAGAAAATAAAATAAAATAAAATAAAATAAAATAAAATAAAATAAAATAAAATAAAATAAAATAAAATAAAATAAAATAAAATAAAATAAAAGTCACAGGATGATGGAAATGGATGGAAATGCACTTTTGCTCAGAAAGTAGATGGAGTATTAGCCTCTGGCATTTCTGTCATTCCATGGAAACACATGTGGCTGGTCAGGAAAGCACAATAAATGTTCTGCATAAAGCCCTGCAGAAATGAATGAGATTCTGTTTTCCTACAGAGTTCACTTCAAGCTGCAGGTCAGTACCTCCACCTCTGCACTGGGTAAGCTACTCAGTGATTCAGATGTTCTAGAAGGAAGTGGTTTATGAAGATATTAGCACAACAGCTGCTTAAATAAAGTTGCTAAACTGGCAACCCATAATAAAGACAATTAGATAAAGTGTGATGACTATTACTGTGCAATTAAGTGGCTACCTCTGTAGCCATTCCTTTGCTTGTCTGCTTTGTTAAAAGTGATATCATAGAGTCACCACTATGCTTTGAATTATAGGTTATTCCAGCCTGCTTGGATGGAAGAAATGCTGTGACCAGGAAAGATGCCAGCGAGTCAGGGCTGGGCAATTACTACAGCTGTTCAAAGAAGCATACTGGGCAGTAATGAATACCTGTCATGCTCCCCCAGAAGCAAAAATACATCTATTTGACAAAAAGGCTGACAGTGTCCTGTAACATTATAAAGAAGACCAATACCACGATAAACTGCTTGGATGCTTTTTCTCTGCCTTTAAATGAAGAACCAGAACAAGAGGCATACATGTACGCTGTATGGACTTTTCTACTCAAATGCAGTTAGGCTGGAGAACATCAGAGCCCTCACTGCAACAGCCCTCATCTGCTTCATTGGCGGGCACTGTCTGAAGCATGGCATGCTTCCAACCACCACAGTCCTTGCTTCTTTCAAAGTTACACCATGAACATTTTTTGTCTGATCACTCCTCAAAAGGTGACAGTCTTTCTTTAGGACCTTACATAGCAAAAGGAAGGATTAATTAATTAAAGGAAGTTAATGAAAACTTAACTTCCAATTCTTCAGACCCGAGTTAGTGTTTTTAGCAAGGGAAGCACTTGCCTTAAGTGCCAAGTCTGACTCACTGACCCTGTATAGAGTCTCATCGCTCATGGGGGTACTCAGCCTGGTCCCATGGCTGCATTGCCAGTGTAACCTTGTGTTAGTCACTGTGGGCAAACATTCACACCATCAGTGCTGTTGCCAAAAGCTTTCACAATTTCTGTTTAAACAGGAAAACAATGTAGGTCTGAAATGAGACCTTAATCATTCAATGAAAACGTAGAGACGAGAGTACCACCAGGGCAAGTCAGAAAGTACCGAATTAAATAGTGAAAATGAAAAGTTCAAAGTTAATCTAGACCTTAAACGTCTCCTTAAAATGAGCTGTTACACATTATTACAAATAACTGGTAAGAATCTGTTCACAAACTATTGTGGAGCTGGAAAGATAGGGTTAAATTTATCGGATACGTTGCTCAGGGTGCATAGACTGATGGCTAAGCTCAGGATTGTATTGGCTCTAAGCAGTCACAAGCAAATATACATTGGCTTAGTTCTTATGACATGTCTTTAGTTCTAAGGAAATGATGAATTATCTAAGCAGTCTTTAAGATAGATAAGTGTCATATAAGCTCTAACCAGGCTCCCTCCTCTCACTATTAAACACACCTCACTGATGATATGTCTGTGTGCACAGATTTGAAGATGTGCTCAGAAATATTTGAGGTCAGAGCACCAGACAGTGTCCACCTGCATTCCTCCTTGAGCTATGTAGACTTTGGGGATCCCAAATCCTGCAGTTGTCCTGCTTGGATAATCCTTGGCTAATCCTCCCTGGGGAGCAGTGTGGCTCAGGTGTCATGCAGCCCCACACACATGGATGTGACCGTGCCAGGAGTGGGGCCATCACACTGGTCCATGCTCATGGTACACTGTTCTCTCTTCCTCTTCCACATTTGTTCCTGCTTGTGATCTACTGGTTCACTAACAGTAAAATGTGACAGCAATGCCTTGTGGTGGTACAGAGCTGGCATAGCAGAACTCCCATCGTGGTCATCTCTGGAGAACAAACGCTGTGTTCACCTTTATGTGTGTGCTGGGCAGAGGTGGACTCGGGCCACTCAGAAGAAACCTGTAAGAGCCCTCCAGAGTTTATGGGAGGTGCCTTTGGCCTCAGTGAATGAAGGGGCTGGTAGCATTAGGAGAGGGAAAGTACTCTGTTGTTAAGGAGTGGTGGTGGGATTGTTTATTTTTCCTCCCATAAACGTCTTTTTTTTTTTTTTTTTTAAGGTCCTAATGGAAACAAAGCAAAGTATTATTCCTCTAAAAGCACTATTCTTTAAGTAAACCAGACTCGCTACTTGAAACATTCCAATGACACATGGTGGCAGGAGGGGGATGGCTGCGATGTGGACGGGAGAGGTATCCTGAGATAAAGACCTCAAGCTCATATGGCACAGTGTGAGGGGATGGGGCAGGGTGGACAAGAGACCAGCAAATGCTGCTGGAGCATGAGTGAGCCCTTCAGTGTCTGTCTTTAAAGTTTCTTTCCAACTTAAATGATTCTATGATTCTGTGATCCTGCGGCTACCTTCTGCAGCCTTATTATTTCAGAGCAGATTGCCAGAATCTCCCATTTCTGTATGAATACAGAAACTGCCCAACAAATAGCAGCCGATATTGATATGAGGCACCAGTGTGCAGCAGAAGGTGCCTTTGGACCACCCAGCACATGACCTGAGCTGACCACTGTCGGTCCCTGTGCCCACTAACGGTAGTATCTGTGGGCAACCTACTTCCAGAGCCTTTTGTTAGTTCCCATCTTCATACTAAGCCCCCTCAGATCTGTTTTTTCCCCCCTGACTAAACACACCTGTGCACTTTTGCAGTTTAGCCCTCTTTTTTTTCCACAACAGAGTGGTCTGTAGAAGAAAGCAACTGCATGTTTTAGGAAGGCAAATAGGCTTAGGAAAACAAACATACTATTTCAAGGCAGTTACATCTATGTCCCTTGAAGCTTAAAAATTAAAAGTGATGCCCTGGGTAGGTGTCCCCAGGTGGTGGGCAGAGAGCATGTGAGGTGCTCAGAGCAGCAGGGCATGTTTGCTTTTGGTCTCTGGTGTTGTGCATGGCCCTCACCCCAAAACCATACACACATGCAGCAACCCCAAAGCAGCTGCAGGAGGGTTCTGCCTTCACAGGGTTTCAGTGCAATGTGTGGTATTTCCTATATCATTTATACAAATGGTATAAAAACCTGAAGAGACCTTCTTTCTCAGGGGGCTCTGCTTCCCTACAGGTTCTTCATGATGGAGCAATGTGCCATCAGCCTCTGACTGGCTGTTTGCCATCGGGCAACTTGACACTGTGATGAACACATGCACATAATACTCTGGTGCAGCAGCCCTTAGTTAAAGTGCGTTATTCTGCAGAATAATAAAATGGCAGAAACGCATCTGAGACACTGGAAATAACTCATTTTTGTCCTACAGAGAACTGTTGAGCCACCAGAACTATGGCAGACCTCCATCCCTCTACCAGCTGCACTGCTTGTCTGGGGTTCTGCTGTTTGGATATTCACCAACACCTTTCTACTTCCTATTATATTACCGAGCATCCTGGGGGTTTGGAGCTTGTTTTTATTATTATTTAACTTCTATTTATTTTTTCCTTGTGAAAATGCTCAGATGTTGGCAGTAAGCACATGGCACAACTATCCAATTAATCACTGTGCTCCACGACCAGCAACCCCACAAACCCACAGCCCAGGCAGCACCAATGCCTGTAACGTCAGCGCTCCTCCCTCCAGCCCCCTCTAGCTTCACCCAGCTGGTTTAAATAGCAAGGAGAAATTAAAATTCTTCAAGCCTTGCAGGATGTTTGGATTTCTGCCCTTTATTTCCACTTCTGTGAGCCACGGTTTGAAAATGTGCCCGTGATTTATTCGTTCTCCAGTCCTATTGCTGTGTACAGCAGCACCCAGGAGCGCCTGCTGAGCCTACAGCATTATGCCATGACCCGATGCTGAACATCACTCAGTAATACAAGCACACGGTGAACAGCTCGGGGCTCTTTATTAGCTGATTTCAGGCGATCTTTCCTGTTTTATGGTGTGGCCCCTCCCCTCTTTCCAGATTTCTGCTATTCTTTCCTAATTTTAGTGATTTGAGAAATGACCTTTAACCCACGCAGTCTGCAGACTCCTAAAGGGGATAATTGAAATGCCACAGTAAACCAAAGGCAATAAAATATTATTTACCAGGCATAAAACTAAGGTTGGCCTTCCCCACAGCAACAAACCCCTTTATCTCCCCCTCCCCTTATACACCCACCTCCCACTCCGGGCGCCCGGTGCCGCACCTCATTTACCCGAGGAGCAAACCTGGGATGCCCTGCGGGGCGACTTCCCGCACCGGGCACTGAACGGAGCCGCAGTGCGGGGCTGCGGACAGGCAGGAGCCGGGGATGGCGAGTGGAGGGGGCTTTGCTCGGGGACAGTGTGTACCTGGAAGGCTGCACCGCGGCGGGGGAACAGCTGCGGCCCCGGTGCGTGTGCTGCGGGGCTGCGCCGTTCCCCCCCACTCCCCCTCCTCCACCCCTGGATTCCACCAGGGATTCTGCACTGCAATTGATTTGAAGGAGTGAACTCATTTATCGATACCGGGGCCGTTCTCGCTGCCTATTGGGGTTTCCCAGCGCTGCTCTGATAACGTCCCCTTCCTCCCCCTGGTCGGGTTCGGGCGCAAGGCAAAAGTTTTGGCCGAGGGCTGCTAAGCGGTGAAAGCGCTCTGAAGTACAAAGGGGCCGCGGAGCCCTCGTCGCCTTCAGCTCTCATTGGGTCGTGCGTGATTGAACCCGAACAGCTTTGTCAACAACCTGCCAAATTTACAGCGGAAAAAGACGCTGGGGAAAGAGGAACCCGCAACGTCGAGCCCGTTCCGTCCTCCAGCGTTTGGCGAACCGCACTCGCGATACGCGATGCTGTGTCACCAGCGCCACGGCCCCCCCCGGCCCGGCCATGTGCTCCGCGCACCGTCCGCACGTGGGGAGCCCCGCGGGTACCGACGAAAGGACCGTGGCACGGGGCACGCAGTGCCCACCCGGCCCGGGGGGAAACCCACGGACAGCACTCAGCGCTACCGCACGGTGTCCACTGCGGGCCTCGCAGTGCTGCCATCCCTCCCCCCCCGCCCCAATCCGTCCCGGGGCTGCAGCAGGGTCCGCTCGCTGCCGTACAGCTTTAAAATGCAGCCCAGTCTGTAATAGGTCGGCTCCGAGCGCATGCGCTCCGCACAAAGTTTTTCAGCTGCCGTTGGCTTTCCAACTTTTTTTCTTCTTCTTTTTTTTTCTTTCTTTTTTTTTTTTTTTTTTTTTTCTCAAACAGTTTTAAGCAGTGGAGCGAAGAGCAGCGAGGGAGAGAGCCGGGGGGAACCGGGCAGAGCAGCGCAGCACGGGGCCGCCTGCAGCCCCACTCGCTCCGCGCGTCCCTCACTACCCGGCGCCGCGATGGATTGGGGGAACCGAAGCCGCCGCTCCTGAAGTCCCGGACTTCTCCCCTCCCCCTGCCCCTACTCGCCGTGCAGGAGCAGTCGCCCCTAAGACAGACACACGCGTGCACAAGGGCCCCCTCCCCCGGTTCTGCAGAAACTTTCGGCTGTTGTTGTTGTTGGGATTTTTTAATTTAATTTTTTTTTTTTTTCTGGCTTTTTTTCTTCTCTGTGTAAAATGGAGGGAGGCAGCCCGAGGAACGCTCTGCAGCCGCGGACGCCCCACTCCGCGCCGCCTGGCCTCTGAACGAGCGGAGCGGAGCGGCGTGCAGGGAGCGCAGCTCGGCTCCTCTCGCCCCCCCCACCCCCAACCCCATCACCCCGCCCGGTGGGCGCGGAGCCGCCGGGGCCGGGAGCGCGGGGACCCCACGGCGGCCCCACCTGGGCTCGGGCTGCCGGCACGGATCGTCGCCCGCGGCGCTTTCGCTGCCGCTTGTGAAGATTTTTATTTGCTTCCGCACAATCACGCCCACGGGCGCTGTGTGCGTGTGTGTGTGTGTGTTGGGTTGGCTTTTTTTTTTTTTTTTTTTTTTTTTTTTAGGAGGGGGGGTTCTTTTCTCTTTTTTTTTTTTTTTTTTTCTTTTTGCCTCCTTCTTCTGGTGGTGGAAAGCCCTAATTACTGCGATTGCTGATGGACCTTGGAAAGAAGGCTGCGTCGGTGCCCCGCTCCGCAGTCGGACCCGCTCGTCGCCCGCCGCCCCCCGCCAGCCCTGCGGGCCCCCGTGCTCCCCCGGCAGCCGGAGGAGAGCGCCCGGCTCCCGCCCGCCAGGATCGGATCTCGCCTCGCCCTTTCCCCCTCAGCTCCGCTTGGATTACAGCGCTGCCGCCGCTCGCTGATCCCGCGCCATGGAGGTGAGTCGGGCGCGTTGCCGGGCGGCTCCGCGGGTTCCCTGTGCGGGGCGCACCCCCTCCCTCCCCCCCCCCCCCTTCCTGGAAAAAGCTTCTTTCTTTTCTTTCTTTCTTTTCTTTTTTTTTTTTTTTCCCTGCTTTTTCTTTTCCTTTTTTTCTTTCTTTTCTTTTTTTTTTTTTTTTCCTTTTTCTTTTTTTTTTTTTTTCCACGCGGTGCTGCCGGTGGCTGCGCACCCGGTACCCCATCCCGGTGGTGTTAAAGACATCGCCCCGAACTTCCCCAACTTCCCCGCGGAGGATCGCTGTAGAGGAGCCCGGCGCCGACGCTCCGGTGCCTGCGCCTTTAAGGAACGCTGGCTGGGGGCCAGCCGAGGACCCGGAGTCAGCCCCCCCCCTCCTCCACCCCCCTTTAACTTTATTCTAAGTTTCTGGAGATTATCACTCTGCATCTGCAGAGGGTCCCGCCTGGGGCAGAGCGCAGGATCGCGGCTCCTCGGGGTCCCCTCGGCGCTGCGAGGACTCCATGTTGGAGAGCCTTTTCCTTGTTTGTTTGTTTGTTTGTCGTTGGCAATTGTATGCTAACTCGGTGGGTCACCCAGAGTTCAGGCGGACCGAGCCCCGACGCTCCCTCCGACCGCGGGGGCTGGAGGTGCGCGTCCTCCCCGGGGGCTCCCCGGTCCCGCGCACGGCGCTCCGAGGCGGCCGCCCCCCGCGAACATCCTCCGGCCGCCCCCTCTCTCCGGAGCCGCGGTCGCGGTGCCGCCCGCCCGCAGGTAGAAGCGCTGCCGGCGCTCCAGATGCCCTCGCGGCTCTCCAGACGCCCCGTGTAAAACACGATCACAGGCGTAAAGCCGCCCCCTTCATCTCAGCAACGAGCTCGGGCTCCGCATGGGGTGCATTAAATACCACAACCCGATCTCCGGGGCCCTACAAAGTTGAAAACGGTGCCTCGCGCTCCTGATGGCCAATCCCGCCGTGCTGCCGGCGAACCTTTTTTTTTCTCCTTTCTTTCTCTCCCCCTACCTCCCCCCTCCCCCCCCCCCCCCCTTTTTTTTTTTTTTCTTTTTTCCTTTTTTTTATTCCCCTTTTATGTCGGTGACGGCAGCCTGTCAGCCGCTGCGTGCAGCGGGGCCGAACCCCCTGGCGCAGGTGCTTCCTCCCGCTCCTGGAGAAGAGCGCTGGGGGCAACGGGAGGTGCCGTCGAAGGGCAGCGGCCGCCCGGCGCCCCCCGGGGGCTGCAGCGGTCGAGGCCGCCCCCTGTCGGGAGCGAAACAACAGCGCTGCGGGCCGGGAGCTGCGGGGGGCACCGGACCTCCGGAACGGGGTAGGGAGGTACGAGGCTTTGGGCTCGCAGCCCGGCAGCGAGAGTCATATAGAGGAGTCGGGAGCGAGAGGTCCCGCTGGGGTCCCGCGTCTCCGAAGTTCTCAGGCTCGGGCAGCTCCTTGACGTTTCTTTAGCGTTGTTATCTGAAGAACTCGTGGATGCAAAGAAATAAGTCCCAAACCCACCCCTTGGTGTTCGCGGGCCGTAGAGAGCTCCCAGCACAGAGTACTCAGCCCCGTCCCTTGCTTGTTATGTGGCTTTCGCACCTCTCCCGGGCCTCGTCCCCTCCGGAACGCAGCGAGGAGCGGGCTGCTCTGTCGGGGCTGAGTCCCGTAGGATGGACCCAGCCAGGCACGGTTCGCCCGGCGAAGGGCTCCAGGGTGATGAGGATGGCCCCGCCGCGTTCCGGCGCTCTCGTGGTAGCGATCGGTCCTCTTCTCCCGACCCTTTGCAAACAGAAATAAATTAGGGTTAAGAACACCTTGGTTTCGACATTGAGGGCTTTTTAAGAATGAATAGGGAGCCCCCAAGTGTCGAAATGTCTTTTTTTTTTTTTTTTCCCTCCTTCCAAGGGGAGGGGAAAAAAAGAAAAAAAAAAAAAGCCAGACCCGTGAATGGCCCTGCTTAGCGAGTTAAAGAGTCCCGCGTGAGGACGCAGACGGATCTGCGGGACCTGTCGGGGGGAGCGTTGGTCTTCCAGTCCAGCAGCCCACTCGCTGCTCGGAGCTGCGGGCACCGACCGGACCCGGTGCAGCCGTCGGGGCTGTCACCGCGCTGCCAGTGCCGAGCTCGGGGAGCGGAGGCTGCAGCGGGATGGCTTAGGGGTGCGGGCAGCGCCTTCCCCGGCCGGTGGGGGAGGGCCGGGTCCGGCACCCCCGAGCTCGCTTTGCAAACCTGAAGCTGCTTTTCGCCGGTCGGGAGCGCTCCGTGTCCGCGGCGCTGACTCGGGAGCGAGGAGCAATGGGGTAAAGCGCGGCCCGTGGGGTGCTGATAGCCCCGGGGTGGCGTGGAGGGCTGGGCTGGGGTCCGCCGTGCCCGTCCCGCCCCGGCGGGGTGCGGAGCGGTGCGGCCGCCCCGGGAAGGCGGTGTCCGGGGGTGGGGGCGCGGGGTGGCCCCGTCCGGCAGCAGCGCCGCGGCGGAGAGAAGGGCAGCGGAGGCAGCGCCGAGTTAAAAGGGGCCCGGGTACTTCCGTTGTTTAAACTTGAATGCTCGAAAATGGTCTGAGAAGCAATAAACAATCTGATCCTTTTTCTCCCCCCTCTAGAAATCCACTGCAGTATTAATCCAAGGAGGTGCTCTGGGGACAGTTGGCAGCACAATGGCTTCTCAGTACCTCTTAGTGGCTCTGGCCATCTTCTCCTCTTGTACCCAAGTTGTAATAGAAGCCAGCTCTTGGTGGTAAGCATCTCGTGTCTGCGTGCTTATAAAAGGGGGAGCAAAGTTTTACTTGATGGAACTTCTGTGTGCTTTGTGTGTACTTTGTTTCTGGGGGAGTACTGCATGAAGGGTCTGCCGGGAGCCGCGTTGGGGTGTGCTGTGCTGGAAAATGGATGCGTTTCTGAAGCAAGAGCAGTCGTGTAGCAGCCCGTGTTGCAAAATTCAGTTTTTAGAATGCTGTAGATTCTCTATGGATTTCATCATTCTTATATTTGTAGAATTGCATCTCTTCTATGAGAATTGCTTCAGCTCCCTCAGATGAGACGTTTTGTATATGTGAGAGAAAGGACGGAATTACCCACGAGAACCTTTATGAAATTAAAATTTAGGTTCGAATTTTTCTGCAGCTTAAATGTTTATAAGTATATTTTGTTACAATGAAGAACATTTTATGTTTCTGCTTTGGCAACTTAACTATTTCTCGACCACGTACGGTGTGGGGAGTCATTGGAATAAGTGTACTCTTCTCCTTCCGTCAATCCTTTGGAGATGAATGGACACTTTCTAACTAAAACGTATTGTGTAAGTGCTCCTGAGGAGCACTTAAAGAATTTAGAGGATGAAGTTGATTTTGTTTACAATGCTGATACTTCCCTCTGCTCATGTGTGCGTTGGGAAGGAGCTGGAAGCAGTATGGGACAAGATCCGAACTTCTGCCTTCTGAAAGGCTTCCCTGCTTCTAGTTGAGGAGACAGAAATCCAGACTTGCATCTAATATGTGTGTTCATATGAAATGAGGTCTGGGTTTTTTCTTTTGCTTTTTTCATATATATTTTTTTTGCTTTATGCATTTTTCTGCCTTGCCGTTGTTTGGGTCTTCTGCTATTTTCCCTGCGTCCATTTAAGTTAGAGATAGATCGTCTGGATACGAGTCTTATTTCAGTCCATAATCCGTGGTGAGAGCTACATGGGTGGGAACTCATTAGCTCTGTTTTATACTGTCTCTAAAGTAAAAGTTTCATATTTATGTAATTTTTTCTCCTCACCTGCTAGCAACAACGAGGAGTCACAGATTCGATATTTATATATAAGAGCAAGTTTGGTTTGGGATTTTATAGACTTTTGGTTTTGTTTTGTTTTCTCTTTATTAACCCAAATCTTTCTTTACACAGGTCTTTAGGGATGAACCCTATGAACCCCATGAACCCTGTGCAGATGTCAGAGGTATATATAATAGGAGCCCAGCCACTATGTAGCCAGCTAGCAGGGCTTTCCCAAGGACAGAAGAAACTCTGCCAGTTGTATCAGGACCATATGCAATTCATTGGAGAGGGTGCAAAGACCGGCATTAAGGAATGCCAGTATCAGTTCAGACACAGAAGATGGAATTGCAGCACTGTGGACAACAACTCTGTTTTTGGCAGAGTCATGCAGATAGGTAGGAAGCAACATCTTTATGATTAAACTCATGTCTAAGGATATGTATGGCACATAATGTTCTGCGTTTGAAGCTCTTGCCAGGTTCTTACTGTGTACTGTATACAACCAAGTGTTTTTTTAAAGTTGGCAAAGGAGTTGAATTATTTTTAGCCGGAGGTGATTTCCCACCACTGTCCAGCCATGTCTTTTGGAAAGCAAAGTAGGAACACACAACTGCGTATGGAAATACATTAAGGAAGGAAAATGGAGCCTTGAAATCTCCGTTTAGAAAACCTGAGACAAAAAGAAAAGGAAAAATAAAAGAAAAAAGAAAGCAAACAAAGAGAATTAAAACCAGCAGCGTCTTGTAAAATGAAAGATGTCCATGCTTAGTTCCAGAGTTAGTGGCTGCGTAGTAAATTGCTCTTGGTCTGGAGGTTAACTGAGAATTGCTGCTCTGTCTACTAGTGTTTATAGGCTATTCCTGCTTACTTATTTCCAGACATGATAACTTCTTTCTCTTTGTGAGAAAGTTAGATTTGTGTTAAAAATAATGTAGCAGGGTAATCTGTATGAAATCAGTTCTATTGGGGCCAAACATATGGCTGTCTGTGCAGGTCGTGTTTGTTGTAAGCACAAAAGTGGTAGGAGGGACAGATTCCTATGAATTTGCTGGGCACCCAACCCTTTCCCCATGAGGTTGTCTTTGAAATGTGCTTCTCCAGTGCTCACGTGCTGCCTGCTTGTCCCGTTGTTGAAGGACCACTGCGTATTTTAACAGTCATGGCAAAAATTTAGCTGGTGCTACCAAACTGGGTCCATGGTGGAGCCTTCCTCTGACATCCCCATGTCAGATGTCAGATACTGTTCAGCAACTGGGAAAGCTCAGTTTTTCTGAGTGACAAATGGGAGCTTCTGTTTAGTGATGAGTGTGCTGGCAAGTCCAGCGTTGCTTTTTACCCGGGTAAGGTTTTGAAATCAGATCCAAGCTGACTTCATTTGTGAATAGGGTAACTCCAGTAAGGACTGAAGGAATACCACCAATTCACGTTTGTTCTCTAATTTTTTAGGAAGTGTTTTTATTTAGAGATAAGTAAAAGGAATCTATTATGCAAAAGCATCTAATTGGGGCAGCTGGTTTCAGATGTACAACCTTCCCAAGGCTTTCTCCAAGCACAGTATTAACAGCCCCTATGGAGTATTTCCTTTTGGTCCAACCTGAGCAGAGATCTATAAGCATGTGAAACGTGAAAGGAAACTTTTTCTGTTCTAATAAGCTAACAATTGCCAGTTAAATAATCTGTTTGAAAATTGGGCCTTTGTCCCTCAGCCCTTATTTGTTATTCAAGCAAGTGAAAATGAGCTCAAGGGGACTGCTGGTGTGAAGAAATGTGCGGGACTGGGCCTGTGGGTTGTGGTGTCTGTCTCTGAAATAAGAGTTTCTGCCCTCCCTGAGTATGATGGATCTATTTAGAGGTGGTTTCTTTCAAGTTAAATAACTTAGCCGCACCCTTCTCCTGGATATGACTGTATTAGCTGATGTCTACACAGCAATTTATCATGTAATTAAGCCACTTATTCTAATTGCAGATGGAAGCAAGGTTAATAGCCATATTCAAGAGTTAAAGATCCTAAAGAGTGTATTCATGGAGAACAAGAAAGGTGTTGTCGGTGCCAGTGGTATTATTTCATGCTGACCTTCGGTAATGACCAACTGCTGGTCTCTGAGTGGAAGGAAAAATGGGCACTTTTCAAGCCTGATCCAATTTAACTCTGCCTGCCTTACGCTGGCTTGTCGAGGGCTGTCAGCTCTTCCTTGCTCTCACCAACACGAGAAGGTTTTAGTGCATGTATTCTGGGAGGGTTTTGTCATCGGGGCTCAGTCTGTTGCTGTTGTGCACAGAACGCCTGAGCAGAGCACTGACTGACAGCGCGGTAATTACCGCTGCTCATAAATGGACAGTCTTTCTTCCAGGATTTATCTGGCAAAGTTAGCTAAAGCTGTACAAATAAACCCAGCGCTGGGTTTGGAAACTCACTCTGTGGCTTATTGAACTGCAGCTTCAGGGCTTTTGTTCTTTGCTGCTCTCCATGGCTGATGGCCCCAGGTCAGGCATGGTCCTTGCTGCCATCTCCTGGGCCTGGGGCTGGCAGCGCTGGGGCTGCAGAACAGCAAAGTGCTAACGTGAGAGGAAAGGGCTGCGTCCTCCCCCCAGCTCGGTGTGCTGGAGTCTGGGCTATTCATGCTGAATGCTTTTCAAATACAGGACAAAGAACATTTTGTATCTTATGGTCAGGTATAAAAAAACAACAACAACAAAAAAACCTGTTCTGTTCTCGCAGACTTATTGATATCAAGTGTAAGGCTCAGCTCCTTGCTCTGTGGGTGGCTTCCTACAGAGTGTGTATGAACAGTTCCATTTCTATATTTTATATATATGGGAGAGAAGGGACTCAGACGTGTTTGGAATGTGTGTTTCCTTGCCATGGCTACAATAGAGAGAAATGCTGGGCTGTGGGAAAAGACAGGTTTGTCCGTAAAGGAAAGCACAGTTGTGCCTAAAGACTTTAAAAAAATATAAATAAATAACATAAAATTCAGAGCAACTCATCCACATAGAATTATCACCCTTCCTGTGTTCCTGGGGTCAGTGACTTTAAGCAGCCCTGGATTGCAGCCTGGGGATATCTGCTTCAGCACTTGATGCTGCTGTGTAGTTTGCTCAAGGGAGAAAAGTGGGGGCAACTCTCCTTTCTGTACCCCAGCCTTTCCTTCTGTGTCCCACTAAGAGCAAATTCTTTAAAATGCTCTCCAAGGTAATAATGAATATTAGTAAAAAAAAAAAAAAAAGAAAGAAAAAAGCCAGCTTTGTGGGTTTAAATCCTGCAATAAACAGCAGAGTTAATCATGTGAAAGCACGAGCTAACTAAACATGAAAAAGAATAAAAAGGAAAGGAAGAAGCGAGTCCTGTGGTCCAAAGCAGACCACGATTCTTTCCTCTAAAACTAGTGGAAATTTTGCTTAAGGAATTAATCCAAAAAATGTGCGTTACAGAACAAACGGGAACGTTAAAATCTGTATGAGGTTCCCCCTGCTATAGTTTGCAGTAAAAGCAAGGCGTAAGTCAGCACATAAAGCCAAATCTTTTTTAACTGAAAAGGCCACTCCTGTAACCCTTTACACTCATAATTCATGTAAGTACTTCCCCAGGCAGGTGTCTGGGAAAATACAGCATTGTAAGTAGGGGGCAAAGTGCTTCTCATCGTCCTTAAATCTGATCTTTCCCAACATAAGACTTCTGATTTTTCCCATTTAAAAACAGCATCTATTACTAGAATTAATCCAGTGGATGACAGCTGTTATATTAACAAAGCTGCTCTGAGTGTGGTGTCTTCTTGATGTTAAATATGGACAAGATTGCGAATTATTTATGTTCCAGAAGTGCTCAAAAGCTCCTATTAGGTTTGACCTGGCATGGTAGGCCTTGTACAAACAGCTTTTGCCTCAATTTTTTGCTGCCTGAATACATCTGATACATCCAAAATGCAGCCTCTTAAAGGCTTAACTTCACAGAGTCTCATGTTGTTCCCTGAGAAACTTGTAAAAGCAAGATTGGAAACAGTCTTGATCTATTGATCAGGCCGAAGACTGGGAATAGAACTTATAAAAATGGAAAACGAAAAGATTATATTTAGTCTATTCTTAGTCATTCTGTGAATCCTTCTTAGAAAAGATCCATTGTGATGCTGTTTCCTAAGATGAAAAGCAAGCTGCAAGTGGGTTTTCTGGTGCAAGTTCTGTGGTTTGACTTCTTTTTTCTTCTTTCTTTTCTTTTTTTGTGTGTTGTTTTTGAAAGCCCTTCTAGTTATAGTCAGAACTTGTTGGGTACTTGGAAAAGAGAGAGGGGAATTCAGGCTCTAAATGAAGGTGGGTTTAGATACCGTTGTGAAGGGATATACTTGGCCATGCTTTGCATTGTAGATATTGTACGTTTTTCTTCCCGACATTCGAATCTTGAGGTTTTAAATTTCCACCTAAGTGTCTCGGATAAAGGAGAAAACTTTCATAGCCTGCTTGTGCCAAGGCTTTTTCTTCCCTGTGATTTGTAAAAGTGATTATCCTTGCGCTCACTTACCTACATCCAGGGGAGCTGGAGCATGGGGCTCTGAGCAGCACAGGTTAGCATTGGGTGTCAGTAGTGCCCTGCAGAAGGGCTCAGCTCATGCACAGGACAAGGAGTAGTGTGCAACTGCCACACGTTTACATTTGTTAGCAGGAAGCTTTGCAAAATGCTCTGACTTTAAATAAATTGGAACTAGTGGGTGAAGTGCATAAATCATCTTTGAGAAGCAGTAATTTAGGAACCAGACTTTTTCAAATTTGCATTTGCCATGTCTCTTTTTCCAGAGAGCTGGGAGCCTGACGCCCTTCTGTCCCTGGAGGCAGGGCTGCTGTTGCCTGATGGCAGACTGCTCCACCATGTTGCTTTTCCTGGCACCAGTGAGCAGCAGCCCCTACTCCTCATAAGCACCTGGTGCACTCCCATGGTTTTGGAGATATGGGATTTACTTGGGTTCTTCTTTGTTTTGAAGGAGCACATTTCAGGGTTACTTTATGCTCTGGTAGGCGAATGAATGTTGGAGTCTCCTGGAAGCCGCCTTCCATCGGATGGGCTGGGGCAGCACACCTGGGCCTTCCTGTAATGCACCTCCTCTTTCCACACAGGTAGCCGGGAGACAGCATTCACCTACGCAGTGAGTGCGGCCGGGGTGGTCAACGCCATGAGCCGGGCATGCCGAGAGGGCGAGCTCTCCTCTTGTGGCTGCAGCCGGGCCGCACGGCCCAAGGACCTGCCCCGGGACTGGCTGTGGGGCGGCTGTGGGGACAACATTGAGTACGGATACCGCTTTGCCAAGGAGTTTGTTGACGCCCGGGAACGGGAGAGAGTTTACCAGAGAGGCTCCTACGAGAGTGCCCGGATCATGATGAACCTACACAACAATGAGGCTGGGAGGAGAGTAAGTGCCTTCTGTATTTTTGAGTCCCTCCTTCTAGGGAAGGTTGGGTGGTCACCTGCCACCAAGGCTTGTCTCTGTTCTGATGCACGAGACAAGCAAATAGAAAAGGCAGGTATAGGTGGGTGGAGAGCATATGAATTCATGTTGTTCCTCATTGCATTTCCCATGGAGCACTGGACCTACAGTGCACTGTGTTTCCTTCCACACTGGTTCACTGGCAGTGCCCAACTCACTGCATGTTTTATTGGTTTGTGTTTCCAGTCGGTTCTGTGTGAGCTGAGGGGTTGTTTCTCGTTTGGAACGGTGCTGCAGGGTTATTCCTGCTTTTTATTTCCTGCTTTGGGAAGATGTGAAAAGCTTCTCCATATTATGAAAAAACATGATCTTCTATGGTTAAACATGTCTTTATGGTTTCTTTAATCTCAGAAAATGCCTTAAATGAATGGGTGTAATCTTTTTCTTTTTTTAATAGTCTGAACATGAAGAGCCAAAGTCATTATTTTCCTAGAGCTTTGACATGCCAGACATAGTTGGCTGGAGTCTTTTCACTTGTGTTCTAAGGTGAAGAAGGATGAAAGATAATTGAAAATTAATAGTATTTAAATGTGAGAGGAGGGTGTCTGAAAGCAGTGGACAGGCCAATTTACCATTACTGTGGAGAAAAATGACACATTCACAGTTGCTAACGGAGACTCTAGCAGTTTCTCCTTCCTCAGCCTCATCTTTTCGGTGCCATTTGGCAGCACTAAGAATTTCTGCAACTGCTGGGTGGAAGTTGTCTATGGTATCATCTAATGTGTCAGACACCAGGATTTTTGGGTTGGTGTCAACAGCGACTCTTATTTCTATTTGTACGGGGCAAATGACTGATATTTCCTTGCCAAAGCTTTGTAAAGAGGATATTGCTGTGCAACTCTGTCTTCCACCCATAGGTGTTTGGGGGTTTCTTCTTGGACGAAGTCTCTCTTGCAGAGCAGTATTTGGGATAGGGGGAGGATGCTGAGCCAAGAGTAGACAATTGGCTGCAGCTGAGCCAGGAACAAGCTGAATCTTAACTCTTTCCCTAATTGCAGCCTCAAGCTGAGATCAATAGAGAGAGTAACTCAGATAGAAAATAAAGGGATGTTTTACATTTCTCAATGAAACAGCGAAATCTTTCTCTGGCACGAAAGAGAATTCCTAAAACTTGAATGCAGTGTGACTGATGCTGCTGTCTGGACAGTGTGAGTGTTGCTATGTCTTTCTGTGTGGTGAAGGCAGGGGGCTGGAGAGAACTCTCCCCACCCTCTCATGCCCCCTTGTCTGGGTTAACAGCATACAGGGAGTGGTGTGTGTTCTTTCTGCCCTATTGCAGCAGGGAGGAGAATGCTAGAGTTAATGCTGTGAGGTGTGAAGGGGAAGGGGATAGAGCATAGTAAAAGAGGGGAATGAATGCTGCCACAGCCATGCTAATCGTTCACCTTCCTTCTTGCTTTTCACCCTGCCTTCTGCAGACTGTGTACAACCTGGCTGACGTGGCCTGTAAGTGCCATGGTGTCTCTGGTTCCTGTAGCCTGAAGACCTGTTGGCTTCAGCTTGCTGATTTCCGCAAGGTAGGCGATGCCCTGAAGGAGAAATACGATAGTGCTGCTGCCATGAAACTCAACAGCCGGGGCAAGCTGGTGCAGATGAACAGCCGCTTCAATGCACCCACCATCCATGACCTGATCTACATCGATCCCAGCCCCGACTACTGCATGCGCAATGAGAGCACCGGGTCCCTGGGCACCCAGGGCCGCCTTTGCAATAAGACCTCAGAGGGCATGGACGGCTGTGAACTAATGTGCTGTGGCCGGGGATATGACCAGTTCAAGACGGTACAGCGAGAGCGCTGCCACTGCAAGTTCCACTGGTGCTGCTATGTGAAATGCAAGTTGTGCACAGAGATCGTGGACCAGTTTGTGTGCAAATAGGAGACGGACGAGGTGGGAGGAACTGCGGCCACCTGCCTGCGAGGGGTGTGGGCCCCTTGCCCCTTCCACAGGACTTTTTTCTGCTTTATTTATAGAGTCCAATGAGTTGTTGTCTTCTTTTAAGAAAAAAAAAAAAAGAAAAGAAAAAAAAAAAAGGGGGCAGAGGAAGGAAAAAGGAAAAAAAGAAAAGAAAAAAAAAAAAGGAAAATAAAAATATAAAGATTGCAAAGAGAAGTGCCTGGAACCCTCTCTACGTCCATCCCAGAACTGTGTGCGTCTTATATTTTGGCTATAATGGGGGAGAACCTGAGAATATTTATTTTACAAAGTTAAAAAAACAAAAAACAACAAAAAAAAAAAACTTTTGAAAACAATAGAGTAGCTCGAGAGGAAAATTCAACATATTCTAATTAAGTCCCATGGGGCATAATACATATGCAGTAGGCAGAGCAACCATGTAACGTGCTTGGGATGTTAGAACCATCCCTATGGATGTGAGGAACATGCAGACCTGTCCATGACTTCTGGTTTCAGATGCTAGAAGTTGTCAGAATGGGGTATAGAAAGCTGTTCAGTACAACTGGGGCTCTGTAAATAAGGGGTGGTATATTCAACACAAAGTGCAGTGTCAGTTGCATATCTGAATGCGCTCGCATAATTACGCGATGTCACTGGAGGGTAAAGAGCAAAGAATCATAAAGGCTTCAACTGCGCTATTCTTGAGTCATTGAATTTGGTTCCAGAACATAATGAGACCAAAAAAGCAAAAAAGACACAGATACAGAAAAAAATCTGCCTCGATGAATAGCAAAATATTCCCCAAAGGAGAAATTGACCTTATTAGCTAATTGTGGTGTTGGAGTATCTCATCTCACAGAGCGGCGTGTCGAGAGCCAATGCGATGCCGGCTGCGCGGGGCACAGCAGCCCGGTGGGAGGGAGGCTGCGTGTTCACAGGCTGGGAAGCTCCGAGCTTGCCGAGCTGCAGCCTCCCAGCCTGGAAGGCCCTTTGAAAACAGAATTCCTCAAATTTGAAAATGCCTTAAAAATGGTGTAATAGCTGGCTATCTTTCGAAACACAGCTTGACAAAGAACTCCTCTAATTTTATGAGAGAAGATAAATCATTAGATATCCATTCTTGGAATGATTGATTTTTATTATTTTGTTGCAGATTTTTGGGAATGCTTTCACTTGAGGAGACAATAGTTTCATACTTTAATAACACTAACCGGCTATTATAGTTCAAGGAAATGTTGCAGCAATACCAAATTTATCATCCTATGTCTTTAATACACATGCTTTAGATAATATATTGCAGATATACACTACAACTGTTCAGACTGTACTTGAGCAGTTGCATATATATGGGAAAACTGTGGTCTGCTGGTGTCTGATATTTCAAAGCTTTTTGTACGTATATATTTTAAAGAGTTAAGAAATAATAAATCTTCAAATTACAGGGGCAGTTCATCCCCCCCCATTTTCTTTTTCAGATCTCTTCAGGTTGTTCGATGATTCTGATATTTTTGGTGTTTAAAAAAAATATATTATTTTTGAAAAGCTTTTATAATTCAAATAAGTAAGCCTCTTCGCAGCCTTGGGATGCTCCTGGGCTGTTGCTAGAGGCAGCACCCTGCACTTGAATCGATACCGGTCTGCTGATTGCTTCTATTCCACTTACTTTTTAGGGGCGATATTGTTACTGAAAGGAAACTCAAAACTCTAAAGTGTGCTGCATTTGGCCCTTGGTTTTTAGTTTTGAAATGGGAATTATTTGATGAACGATCCGCGTTCCCACTGGTGTTCTGTGTTTACACAGGGTTCCCTCACTGGTTCAGATGCCTCTTTCCAGCTCGGTCCCATGCAAGAAGTTCAAGAAATTGGTTTTGCAGATGCCAAGTGAGGAAAATCTTTCACTTTAGCCTAGTTGTACTAAAGCCTTAACTTTTCACGAGCCTATAAGCTGTATCATTAAGTTCATCTTGATCATTTATCAGCTTCTTAAGTGGCGCTTTATTGCTCTTAATTTATTGTACGAGGACATATTTACCCCTCATCTTCAGATGTTTGCAAAGACTATCTTTAAAGTAAGATAAATAAATAAAGCACTAATTCATTGAATATGTCACTTTTGGTTTTCATTATACAAAAACTATGATCATTTTTTTCATTTGCTGAGTCACCTCTTGTTCCTTTTTATTGACTTCTGTCTAAGCAGAACTGAATCTCGTGATCCTAGCTATTAAAACACTATTTAATGTAAAATATTTTACTTGTCATTCAGATATGTAAATCTTCTATGTCCTTTCCTTTGTTCTGTACATTTAATGTACATATTTCTGTCTCGCGTGATTTGTATATTTCACTGGTTTTTTGTTTTTTTGTTTTTTTGTTTTTTGTTTTTGTTTTTTTTTAAAAAAAAAAGAAAGGATTATACCATAATGGAAGATAGACTATAAAAATAAAACTTTGGTTGTATATTGGGAAGTGGTTTCAATTATCTTTCAGAAGAGGATTTGTTAAAACAATGAAAAGAGCTGATTTTTAAATTTACTACGTGGTAAAACAGGGAAGGGGTTGTTTGCCAAACATACAGAGTACATCTCGAAATTTTATTTCTATATTAAGAAAGAATACAGATGTAACTACTTCTTAAATAGATGAAAAAGATACATCCAAGCCCCCATCCCTGTGAAATGGAAAACAGTTCAGAGATGGGTTAAAGGCTTCAGGGTGAACGCTGCTCCCATGGCTTGCCATAGTCCTGGGCAGTGCTGCAGACAACTTCCTTGTGTAATGGCAGTGATGGCAGGAGGAGCGTCCTGTGGTTTCCGAGGGGAATAAGATTTCAGGACTGGGTTTTGTCCGGTTTGAGCCGTGTGTGTGGTTTGTGGGGTGAGGTTGCAGGCCACAGCCTGGTGGCGCGGGGCTGGCGTGGTGACACGCACATGTTGGTCCTCAGACTTCCTGCTATGAGCGAGTGTGAGCGTGGAAAGCAGGGAGGCCTTAAAAAAGGCAGAACAGCGAGGGACAGGGAGTAAGGTAGAAAATGAAAAGCAACGTAAAAAAACAAACCTACTTTGGGATTGCCTTTTCTTTGAATTGATTTCCCCAAGAAGTCACCATTTTTTTTTCTGTTAATAGAGATCTTGATGAATTAATGGCCTGTTCTACCTCTCTTCCTCTGCTTCTCTTCTTTTCTTTTTTCATCCTTTTTTCTTTTTTTTCTTTTTTTTTTCTCTTTTTTTTTTTTTTTTTTTTTTTTTTTTCCTCTTTTCTTTTTGCCCAAGGATAACCTTCTAACGTATCAAAACTCCTTCTGGCTGCCAAGAATGTATTATACCACAAACCAGTAGACCAACATCGTGTGTTTAAAATAGCGATTCTGGGCAAATGTAACGTTCTGTGGTCCTATTACTGACATCTGGTTCAGTTTTCCTTCACTAGTATATTGACCAGTATTCTTTTTTGCAAAAACACAGCCCCTATTTAGGAAAGTCAGCATTTTTTATTTATTTATTTATTTATTTTGACTGGATTGTATTCAAGCTCTTCCCAATAACAGAAAAGTTACCAAAGTTGTTCTTTATTGGCAGCAGTAAATATCTGCATTCAAATTGGTCATTACAGGCTCAGATAGAATTGTTTTTAATTTGCTGCAAAGCTTATCTGTTGCTAAAAATATTGTTATCCCCTGGATTTAAATCTTGTATTTTTAGTAATTTTTTGTTCAGTCATGGCTTTGCCAATACCAATTTCCACCCATATTTTGCAAAATACTGAAGTCAGAGGTGTTAGCAGGAAGTGTAGCCGGGACAGGGAGCAAACCTGAAGAAGTGAACAGCAGCCTCAAATCAAACACTGCCTGCAAAAAACAGCTGAAACCCGTCATTTTCTTCAGGACACGTTTCATAAAATGACCTGACAAAGGTGGTACAGAACTTGTAGAACATGGTGCTGAAGCTGGCAGAAAGACTGCTTTCCTTTTGGGTAAGGGCTCTTGAAAAATGATTTCTAAACCCTCGGGATGTTCTTTGCAAAAGGGTGGTTTCACTGACCCAGGAAGATCTCTCATTTTTTATATTTTTTCTTCTTTATTATATTGTAGAGGAAACTAGACCAACAAAGAGTAAAATAAAGGTCTTTTGAGTATATCTACTTTTGTATATAGATTATATATGTACTTGTTGACTGTGGTAGTCTTAAGATTGCTCATCTAAGTGAGGAGAAAAGAGAAAAGAGAAGTAAAAGAAGAGTTTTCCCTTCTGCTGCAGGCTCAGACATATCTGTGGATGTTGCAGTGGAAGAAACAAACCACAGAGGAGTGCAGTGAGAGGTCTGTAAGTGGAACTTTGTTTTTTAAAGGTATGATTAAAAAAAATCAAATCTGTCTCATTCCCTGCTCTTATATAATGTTGCGTGTGTGCATTTGTGTATACTCCGCCGATATTTTCCAATTGTGTTGGCCAAATTCTGCTTTTAGTTATGGTTAGGCATCTCTCCTGACTTTGGTGGTGTCATATGAGCCTGACATTTTTTGACCAGACATGAAGGTCCCCTTGCTCAAAGAGAATGCATATGAAATATATCAGCCTTTCTTTTGCTGGCTGCTTGTTTAAACGTGGGTAACTGAATTACTGAGAAACAAATTCTGGGACTGCAGCTGCACAAGCAGTAATACAGTATATCTGTACTGATGTTTCTATGGCATATTTCCTAATTTCCCTGTTGATTTCCAGTGCAGACAGCCTAGAATGCATGTGGTACATTCCTCATGACATATTTTACAAGTGCAAAATAATTGTCAGTCAATGTTTCTATTATAGAAATAAAATCAGCTATTTTGGGCCCTCATGATGTTTTTCTGAAGAGCTCTTACCTGTGGCTGTACTGAACATCGTTGTCTGGGAGCATTGGTGAGCAGCATAATGTGAAGCTGCTTTTGGTAAAGTCTCTGGAACACAGGATGTGCAGCGTTAATATCTGTATGCTTTTCTAGCCAGTGTTGGTTTACGTTGTGTTGTCTTTCCCAGCAGTCCTGCTTTCTCAAATGGTAATTGAACAGCAGCAGTCAAAATACTCAGCTGACGGAGGACCCCTGAACACTCCATAGGCAGCTATTCAAACACTTTCTGAACTGGTTTGACCCATTGCTGATTTATTCCAGATCCATTGCAAGGAATTCTAAAAATGCAAACTGAAGTGTAGAGTTTATAGCGTGTCACAGTTCTTTTTGGTTTGGTTTGATTTTTAGAAAGCAGCCCAATCCCCAGATTTAATTTTTTTTTATAATTATTTTTTGAAAATCCTTCTCTGAGTAGCAAAGGAAATGTCCCCAGCACCACGAGGTGATGACTTCTGCACAAATCCTTGGGTGACCCTCAAGGCCCAGCACAGTTTACAGTGAGGTGCCTTGCAGAAACATCTTCCCTCCCCCTCCTCTGCTCACCAGTGAAGCAGCTGCAGCTTGTTGGGCACTAATGGGGCTGGCTGCTGCCTTCTGCATCTGCTCTAAGGAAGGACATCCCAGCATCTGGACCTGCTGAAAGGTGTAAAAAGAGAAATGCATCTTCATATAGCTTTCCTCGAGTAAGGGCTGAGATTTGCTTTCCTTGGCTATTGATTTTAGAAGAGCTGGAGCTTGGTAAGTGCTGGGGTTTTTTGTTTGTTTTATAAAGGATTTGTGATACACCTCTGTGCTTTGTAAATCAGGAACCTTTGAGTAGTGAAAAGTAATCCCTTAGCAAACTGGATCTTTTGCTTGAGGCAGGGAGAATGAGGTCGTTAATGCTGTAAAATACTCTTCAGCCATGTTTTTGTGCTTACTGTGTTGATGGGCTTCACAGCATGAAATAGAGTTCTTACTCAGAAAGACATCAGCTAGTGAATATGTGAAGAGAAAATGGGGAAAAGAGTAAGTTCTAATGGGCCAATACATTGATAGCCATCATCTGTGCTTGAGTGCTATTATTGCTGCTTGATATTCATTAGAAACCAAAGATTTGTCCACTTCTGCATTTATGTTTTTTGGACATGCATATTCCCTAGGTGATAAGCTCATGTTACACAGTATGTCTGTGGATAAAGTGCCTGCATGTGGATCAAGTCTGAAGACTTAATGAACGGAACTTAAAACCGGAGCCAAAAAAAGGTCTCCAAACAAAAAAACATCTCTAAAAACACTACAAAGTAAATGAATAATGTAAGATGTGTCAAACAAGTACTTTAAGAGTTAGTGCTATAGCAGGCCAGTGGTTACCTCTGTCAAAGGTAATATGTCCATTTCTGAGCCAGGGAGCCATTTGATTTAAATATGTACAACAAGACAAGTACTAATTGTAGCAGCCTGCAAACAATTCCTTGATAGTTATGTACATTGTATGGAATGATGGGCAGTTGTGAATTCTGGCAGTCCTCTGTGTGCGTGATGATGTTCTTGTACCTGAAAGTACATTATACATTACTTGAAGCTTCATAGAAGTATCGTGTGTCATGATTTGCATTGTATCACGTATAGTTACTTATTTTTTGGCTGCAGCCTTCTAGTATATGTGGGAATTTTAATGACTGACAAAACTTAGGGGGGAAGCTGCAACATCTTGGTGTGAAAGGCAGGGAGAAATGCGGTATGCAGCCTAGGCACTATGAGGTGAAAGATTTTTCCATCCTGATTTTGTCTCCTGTAACAATGTGGTATGTATATATCCTGCATGACAGATGCTTTGGATGAAGATGACAGGAGGACTGCATGAACATAGGGCATAATTCATTCGTAGTTAAGTACATGGACTGATCTACTAGTGATGCCTTTGTAATGTCATTTGCATGCAATATTTATTTCTCTATGAACATGTCAAATTCTAAGATCTTAACTAAAATGTAAGGTCTCCATTATAGCAGATTAAAAGCAGAATAAGCCCTAAAGAGGCCAGACATAATAAGAACTGAATATGTGCCTTGTTCTTACATTCTAGTGGATTTTGTTGGTACCTTGTTAAGATTCATACAACGTCTTCAGGATTTGGCTGGCTAAAATGACAGATTAGTCATTGTGTAGGATTCTGTGGATAAAACGTGTTTTATTTATTTTTTTTCTTCTTGAGGGGATGATATATGCCTTTTCTGGAGGGCATTTTTATCATAGAATCTGCTTTAATTTATAACTTCGTTTCTGATGCTCTCTGTGGTTAGAGAATATGTAGAAACATCTATGCTTTGTGTAGACTGTCATCTCTTGTGTCTGCTTGTCCGCCTTGGTGGTATATATTTTGAATAGTTTAAGTAACTGTGGGCTTATTGTATTGAAGCTTGACTTTTGAAAGTAGAGATCTTGAAAGATCCCTGGCTTATGGACTCTGCTATCTGAGCTCTGTTTCCAAGTTCAGAGGAACCATTTAGCAGAAATAAGCGGTGAAATTTAAATCTTGGAACAAGGAGACAGCTTGGCTTTTATTTTAAAAGCCTACATGAGCAAGAGTAGAAGAAAATGTGTTATATTTGTCTTATCCTTGTGAAGAACTGAAGACATTCATCCTCCATTCTTAGGTGATCTTCTGGAAGGAGTGAAAGGTCGTTGTCAAACGGAAGAGAGCTCTTTCCCTCATGTCATGATGCTGGTGCACTTTTATTATAGATTGAGATCCTAAAGCTGTGCTGATCTGCTGCGTGATTATACAATGCTCCAGGACACCTGTATAAATAGCAAACAGAGAGGCTTTTTGTAGATACTAGATCTTAGATAAGTGTCTCTGAGAAATAACATAGGATCTTGGCTGTAAACCTCTGTTATATGCACTACGTATTTTTGGTCATTTGTTTATTATGATGAGTACAGAAGCTGTTCCTCATAACATAATTCTTGTAAGGATTGCACATGTAAATATTCATTTTGCAAATATTAAATGAAGGAACATGAGAGAAACCACTAAATCAATAGCTTCACAGCCCTCTTTTCTGATTCTGAAGCTGATTTTCTCAAACGTTGCTCTGCTAACACTCAAATCTGTTTGCTCTTTAAGCCTCAGAGAGGAACTATGCAATTCCTCAGCCCTGGCCTTCTGGGTGTAGATCTCAACCAGAGATCTTTACTGGTAACAGATGTTTGCTGGAATCCTCCTCAGGGCGCTGCTGTTCGGGGTCTGGAGTGTGTGATGTTAATCAAAGTACCCTCTCCATCGGAGCCAGCTCTGGACCTGGACCTCCTTGTGGACTGAGGTTTTAGGGTGACAATGCTGGTGCAAGATTCCACAGGAATAAAATCAGCAGGAACTCTCCTATCTATCTCAGCTGCATCCCGCAGTAGGGGTGTCCTGGTACAATTAGCTTGGCTTGCATTAATAACAATAGAGTGGAATACTGGAGTCTTTGCTTTTTTTCCTCCTTTCTTTCTCTGTCTGTCTCTGCATGTGTCTGTTTGTGCCCATTAAATTTATTCCAAAGATCCTCAGTAGGTATAGTTCTGAGCTGTCAAATAATCACAGTACTCAGACTTCTGAAAAACATGTCCTTAGAAGCTACAGGAATATGTACTGCATAGCACCTTTTACTGGAATGTTATAGAATCATAGATTAGTGTGACTGTTAAGGTTAGAAAAGACCTGTAAGATCATCTAGTCCAACCATCTACCTACCACCAATATTGTCTGCTAAAACGCATCCTTCAGTGCCACGTCCATGTGTTTCTTGAGCATCTCCAGGTGACTCCACCACCTCTCTGAGCACCCTTCAGGAGAAGTTCTTCCTAATATCTAACCTGAGCATCCCCTTGCACAACCTGAGAGTGTTCCCTCTTGTTTTGTTACTGTTACCTGGGGGCGGAGGCTGACTGATCCCCCAAACCACCTTGCCAAAACCTCCTTCTTCAGGCAGTTGTAGAGAGTGGTAAGGTTGCCCCTGAGCCTCCTTTTCTCCAGACTGAATAACCCCAGTTCCCTCAGCCACTCCCCATAAGACTTGTGCTCCAGATCCTTCACAGCTCCCCTGCCCTTCTCTGGATGTGCTCCAAGACCTCAATGTCCTTCACGTAGCAAGGAACCCAAGACTGAATGCAGCACTTAGGGTGAGGAATTACAGTGATGAGATTTTTCTCATTGTTTACTGGTACTTATAGAGGAAGGTTGTTTTACACTATTGCTTTTTAAATGCTTAGTAAGGCACCTATTAAGAGTGAATCATGTTTATCCTTCTGAAAATGGAGTGAGGAAAAGAAAGTGTACAAAAATGTGGATGTGGCAATACTGGCACAGTACAGTTCCTGTTTGTATGCTTTTATGGGCAATTCTGCAACCACGTATCTGTAGTTAATAGTCTGTGTGTGTGGCTTGCTGGGCAGCTGACTGACCCAAGGTTTCCTTACCCAGCAAGTCCTCAGAGCGCAGGGAGGAATAAACGAGTCATGTGGGACACTCCAGTCAAGCACCTCAATTAACAAGAAAGTGCAGAGTCAATTCAGCACCCCTGATGAAACTTCTGCTGTACAGCAGCTGTGTACAAAGAAGTGATTTAGATTCCAGATGCTTTGAATTTCTATGTGCGTTTCTTAAACTTAGATGATCCATAAGTGAACTGGTTGTTCATGATCTCATTGTTACCGAGTCTGAAACTTATTCAATGGTGTTGATGAGCCTTTTTTATTTTGTAGAGGACATAATAAGCACTAATATCAAATGTGCTTAATTAGGGCAAAACCACAATAGGCAATGTGGTTTGCAGGACTTTGACGTTCCAAGACCATCAGAATATTAGAATAAGTAACAATGTGCCACAATTAATTAATCCAAGAAGATTTTTTCAGTGATTAATTTTTTTTTTTCCCCAGGACTCAGACTGATTTGTCTTTTCGGTGTTTATTAATTTAACATTTGATCTGAAAAAAATTCCCCAAGCTTCAAAGTTCAGCCTGTTCTTTAAGAGCAATCCAAAAATATGTTTCTTCAGGCCTCAGGCATTTCTGAAGTAGCTAAAGTTAAACAAAAACCATTTCTCTCCAACTCTGCAAATGTTCTAAAAGCTTTAAAGTGGCTCCTCACAGGGAGCCAGAGCAGAGAGGGAACCCCTGGGTTATTTTTGTTGCTGTGCAGTGGCACACAGTTTCCTGGAGGAAAGCTCCAGAATTATCACTTTTCCATGCGTTTGTGTATGTTTTGCCTTCTTCTTTTCACCTCTGTTGCTGAGCCCCCCTCCACCCCTGAGCCTGGATCCCTGTCGAGAAAGTCTGGAGAAGGTAGGGGTTAGGTCATCCTTCCAGCGAGGGTAAACTGAATTCATGTCTGAATGAGAAGATGACTCACTCGCGTCAGATGTGACTTTTTCCTAAGGCCTGTGTTGGAAGGGATGAAGAAGGACTTGCTTGTCCTGAAGAGCTGCACCATCACTCAGGAGGCTGGGCGACGTGCTTCCCTGCTCTGTTTCCCTTTTGCGAGCTGCTTTTTGCTCTGCAAAATACCAGTCTGTATTTTGCTGGTTCCTTATGCTGCTAAAGCGGCATCCCTGAGGTTACAAGCACAGTCGAGAATGCTTCTCTGGAGTAATTTTGGTGTGGTCTTATTTCGTTTCCCCAAGCAAAGACTGGTATTCGCATAAGATGACAGCATGGCTAATTCACCGTGAGTGCGGGCTCTGATCATATAGAAACATTTCTAAGGGAATTGCTTCATTGCTTTGAGGAGGCCCAACCCAAGCTAGTAATTCTGCTTCCAGTTTGGTTAAGATTTGTGTGTGTGTCTGAAGGGTTTCCACTTGCAGCTCACTTCTGGAAGTTTCTGTCCTGAGCTCTGCCCCACGAAGCAGCCTTTCAGCTTGCAGCATGGGTTTGAGTGGACTGGGGCACTTGTCAGGACTTGGCCGTCATGTAATATGTCTCAGCAGGGAGACGCGTTAAATTCTCCCAGACAATTGTACTGTATGTTAAATTATCTGCTGTTGCACTTACATCATACGACAGCTAGTTGTGCCACATCACAGACAAGAGTTTGACATATGTTGCAAAATAAAAGTTGCCAGTCATGGACACTTTTTTTGGTGTTTTCGTCTCCAGCAGTGCTGTCATGATCTCTACCAGCAAATCGCTTCCCACTGAGAGCATAGCACAATCCCGCCAACACCCTGTCTCCAGATGTCTGACATGGCACTGGACCAGTGACGGAGGATGCTGTTGCAATCTTGCGTGGTATCTGGCAGCAAGGAGGGCACCTCAATACCCCAAATACCAACACGCTATTAAACTTTTTTGGATGAAAGCTCAATAGTGCTGAGGGATGGGGTTTGTTTTATGTTGCTAGTCAATTTTTTTTTTTATTTTTTTTTTTTTGTTGCTGTACATGGCCTCACTGAAAGTCCTCATCACTGGGACCCTGGCATGACTCATGCTCCAACCTTACCCACCTCTGCGAAGCCCTTGTCCTTCGCTGGGGTTGGGGGGGATAACACGATATGCAGAGGGGCACTGTGCTGATGGCGTCCACATGTTCTGTACCACAAGCAGTAGCCTACAGCTGGGACAGCAGCCACTGCAGACCCCCAGACTCCAGACCTTACTGCTCTATGAGGAGCTGCCTCCAAACATGCATTCTGTTATGCAAGCCTTCTCACTTTTGCCTGTCAGTGTAATAGGCAAGCAATGAAATTTATGTTGTTGTTTTTGTTTGTTTTTTTTTTAAACCTAAATGGTGAATCTAAGGCCACTGTGTGGGAGATTGGTAATCACAGCCTGAACCTCTGATTAATCAGCTGAGGCAAGTATGGAGTCAGCTGTGGGAGCACAGGTGAGAGTGATGTAGCTGTGCTCCCGGAAGGGGTGGAGCTCGACTCCATCCCCTCTGAGACCTCATTTAAGGGCTGACTCCCACTGAGGCAGCATCTCTTGGAGATTGCTTACCAGTGAGGACTGCCCCAGCTTCTTCAGCCAAGGCACCACCACTGGTGAGTTTTCCTTTACTTAATCCTTCTGTACATTTGCTACCATCTGTATATTAACAACCAATACAGCCACATAAAATGCCCAGGTACATGCGTTGGTTATGAAGCTTTCCCTTAATGTTGACCAAGCTGAGCTAGCATGGCTTCAAATCTCCCCAGGATCAAGCAAGTTCTGCTCTCTCTGAAACACTAGTGGAAAACCTGGAGTTTATAGCACAGATGGCAGGTTTGGGGCCTTTCGTCTCCCAGTTTTTATATTATGGTATGATTCTGCTGTGGTGGCAATAGCCTTGTCTAAAACAAGAGAATTAAATGAGTTTTTATTTGTATTTTAGCTGGAAGAACCAGCAGTGCTATTTTACTTGTGGCATTTGAATTAGCTTTTCAGAGCTCATTTGACTGCCTGCTGCTTTTGAGACAAGCAATAGTGCCAATCTGGTTTTGTATGTTGGGTATTCTACAGTAGTAAGAAATATGCAATTAGAAGAGAAAATATTTTAAATAGCTCCATGTCTTAGTGTCATTTCAGACTAGCAGTTGTGTGTGAAGGCTCTTTTGGGTTCCCTAGTCATTAATCATTATTAGTGGAGATATGTCAGAATTTACAGTTAGATTCAGCTCTTACTGTATTTCTTGTTTCTTGATAAGTTTTGCTGGGTTACATGAGTGTATCTAACTGCTGTTTGTCTGCCATCTCTCTGGTCTTCTGAAAAGGCCAGTCGGCCTCAGTGTGAAACATAAAATCAGACAAATGCTTCAGGAAAGGAGTAACAACATAATTCTGGGGCTCTGTGCAATAAATAAATAAATAAAATCTGCTTTGGATGTTGGCTTCATGGCATAGATCAAGTGGCATGTGGCAGTTTGTTTGAATTTCCAGTCTGTTTTTTCTCTGGGACACTGAAATAATGCATTGGTTGATGCATTAGTGACGATTCTTTATCTGCTATAACCACCAGTGTGGAAAAAACTGGACAAGGGTTTGACATCTGAAAATCTCTGACTCTGCATGAGATAATGTTGCTATGAACAAGGCATCCATCTCTAGTATGAATCTTCTTTGGGCTTAGTAACTGAAACTGCAAAATAAAGCAGACAAAAACATGCCCAGAAGGTTACAGGTTACAAGCAGCACAACAAGGAAATTGCACCATGCAGGCTTCATTCCCTTTTCCTGTTGTTGATACATCCTATACTGGGGAGAGAAGATTTTTAGTGCTAGGCAAATACTTTTCCTAGGAGTTCAAAGAAACCCGCTTCTCAGTTGTTTGTTTCTTAGTTATTTTAACTTGAAAAGCCTGTAATCCTAGTGCCAGCTTTTGGCACCAAATAGCTGTTGGGGCTGTATGTGTCCAAGTGTGCAGTTAGCCCAGACCTTCATTTGGATTCATGTTCCCTTCAGCTGAACATCGTATGCACATTATTCCTTGTATGATAATTCTGGTACCAAGGATGGAGATATGAGCGAATCCACAAGACTGTTAAGACATGACTTTGTAGCTAATGCAAAATCTTTCCATCTGTCTGGAAAAAAATGGCACAGTGGGCAGGCTGTTAATGCAACTGTACTTTTACCGATGCTCCTGATCATTTTATTTTATTAAGATTGCAACTTCAAAACAAATTGTTCAGAAGAGCTCAGGATGGATCCATGGCTATACCTTCTTTTCTTCCTCCGCGTGATATTTCTTCTGTGTTTCTTCTGTTACTATGCGGTGCAATTCTGATTTTTCTTCTGATCACAAATCTAATGGGTGAATGGTGATAAGTTTGTAGCTTTGGAAATATTTTCTTGGCAGTTTCAGCCTATACTTCTGACAGGAAATCATTTTCTCCCTAGAATTATGATTGCTGGGTTACGTGAGTGTATCTAACCACTGCTCAACTGCTGTTTGTCTGCTGTCTCTCTGGTCTTCTGAGAAGGCCAATCCGCCCCAATGTGAAACATAAAATTAGAGGAACACTGCAGGAAAGGAATAACAACATCATTTTCTGTGATCTTTTGTGATTTTATTTTACCGCTTCTTATCTGAAAAGCATCTTCAGTCCCACTTGGACTCAAGAATTAAATTTGTTTAGAGACGTTTCTTCCCATATATGGAAAACAAATGGAACAGGCTCTATTTGTGTGGCTTCTTTTTGTTTTGTTTTTAGTGAAAGATCAGTGTGTTCTGCTACAGATGTTTACAAATGACCAAACTAACAGAAAATGTGGAACTCATCTTAGATCTACAGAAAGCTGCCCTATAACATGGCCTGTATCATTTGGTTAAATCTTGTTAGTCCACAGCAAACTTAGTCCTGACCTTTCAAGGGTATAAGTCATGATACGTTTGCATGTTCTTCTGTAAATTGCTGTGGGTCCTACTCTCCTCACTCCTGAGAATGAATAAAATCAGTGCTTAGAAATGGAGACAAATCTGGTGTTTGGAGGTGAATGATTTATAGCAAAATGCTGTTACAGTTGAAATTTATAAAAGCAAGGAAGATCATTTCTTTTAATAATGAAGAGCTGTGTAGACAGCAAGCAAAACGTATCTCTTATCACAGGATTATGTCCTCAGTTTTACTGTCAGCACCCTTGGCCCACCACTAAGGCTTTGGGCACTGCTGCTGTTAGCTGATGGATGGGAATGGAGGAGGCTGAGCACCTCCTGCCTGAGTGTGGGAGTCTGCAGAACTGGATAGAAGCAAAAGGAAGATAAGGTAAACTGAAAATGGCTGAAGTCTCGCCTAAGTCTCAGCCAACACAATGCAGTTCTAACATCTACACTGTAATGATTTTTCTCAGTTATGGTTAATGGAGATCTCCATGGTACTCAGCTGAGTAACAGCTGAGGAATGAGCAGGGTGAGGGGCTCAGCTCTGCTGCCGAGGCCCGGAGGAGCTCTGTCACCGCCTTCTGCCGGCTTCTCGCCGCAGAATGCCACAGCTGTCATCTTTGATGCTCTATTGAACTTGCTAACGTAATTGTGAAGATCATCTTGAAGTAATTTGATTTTTGTCTCTGTAAAGTCACGCAAGTGTTGCTGATTTGTGTACTTGCTGTGTTTATTTTTGTTGCAAGTTCAGTTCTAGTCCATTTAATCAGTAGGCCAGAGGGTCATCTTCCCTCTCCCAACTCCAAGGCACCCATCATCCCTCTCCATTTCATACAGCTGGCCACAGCAATAGGGAATGAATTGTTGGTAATGATGGGTTGGGGTTAGAGCCCCTTGCTCTAGTGCTGGGGTCCCCACAGCATGGCCCCTGTATCACCTGGGAGATAGGAGAGCATGTTAATGCAAACAAATCTTGTTAATTCTCATGAAATGCATGCAGCTACAGTGCTGCTAACAGCAAAGTATTAATTAACTGTATTGTGCTGGGATTAGGTTCTCATTCAATTTCCATAATGTGTGTTCATAACCTATAGCAACTTGGAACACATGCTTCAGAAGGATTGCAAATGGTAACCAAAGCATGAGGTTTGTGGGCTTTCTAAAGGGATGACAGTGCCTAGGATCTGTCCCCAGTTGTTTTCTACTCCCTCCCAGGACTCCAGACTTCCTTTTCCCAAGAAGAGGGCAAATCAGTGTGCTGAAGGGATGTAGTGCATGAAATGTGGGCCAAACTTTGGCTCTTCCAGCCCTATGTTCTTAAAAACTGCCAGTTCCATTTTCTGTGACTGGCAGTGTAAAGTAGGGTACAAGGAAAACAGACACATGAAGGCTGAGTCAATGCAGTAGTAAAGGTATACATTAATAAGCATCTCACAACTGGCTGTTTTGGGCTCAGATACAAGCAACACAAGCTTGAGTCCTATTTGGGAACATTTTACTTATAGTAGGTTCATGTTTACCAAATGAAAATGGCTTTTGTAAATCACAGTTTCTGGCATAGAAATGGTTACCCAAAATACTCTCACAACCTTGGAATTTTCCAGTAGCAATAAACATTTTCATGACAACAGGATTCAGTACGTAACCTGTGTTTTACAAGCACTCCTGGCTCCTTGAAGTCCGTAAGAGAGCATCAAATGCCTAGCAAAGCCCTGTGAATGACTTAAGTACCCAGAATAACACAGCTGTAGTGTGAGATGCTCCACATTGGTTGATTGAGGGAAATTAGGAAATTAAACTTCAGGCAGAGGAGTTCCCTCTTCTTCTAAGGGGAGGAGGGGAAGCCGCAGGGTGAAGACAGGGCCATGCAACAAAGCACCAAAGGGCTCTCCTGAGCCCTAAAAGCTATGAATTTGCATCTGATTTCAGGTTTAAATTTACCCATGTTTACTTTATATATCAGCAAGGCTGGAAAGTCACCACCAAGAGACAGTTTTTTTCCATGTTAGTACCTAACACCATCAATCAAGACACCTCTCAGCTGCTTCCTCACTCCCATGCCAACTAGTGAGCAACTGGCTTAGCTTGGAAAGTAGATGGTGAGATCAAATGTGCAGAGTCCATCACATCATCCTAAATGATGTCTATGTGCAAGTGCCAAAGCTTGCAGTATAAATGCAGAGGCTATGAGGAGTGCTGCTGAAATGTTTGCATGTAGACAATGAATAGAAAGCAATGTTTATTAAAATATGAGCCTTGCAATTAAATCAAAATTCTTTCTTAAGATGATGTCCTCAAGCAACCTCAGTTTTTGAGTACAATCAATAGCACCTTACGTGAAGGTAACTAATCATTCTGCGAGCAAGTTTTACTTTGGCATATATTTGTTTAGTGGCATTCTATGTGCACTGAGTATGCTCTAAAATCTGTACCTTAGGCATAACAAACACTGTATTTTTTTTCTGAACTGGGGGAATGTTTGCCAACACCTTGTTGGTACACTTTGGATTTCTTGCTAATAGTGGACCTACATCCTTCAGTACAAAGAATTACTGCAGTTTTTTATTGTTATTATTTTTATTATCATTGTTATTATTTAAGAAAACTTCTGTATGGTCTGGGATTGGCTTTAGAATTGAGCAGGGTGCTGTTGCAAACTGTGTCATCATTATGAGTTTGACCCTGCAGTTGGCATATGAGCTTGAGTTAGCAGTGCTGCATGCAAGCAAAGAGAGAAATCTGGTCTTTCTCAAAAGATAGTTATTCATGAATTATGTGGATGTTGTTAAATATTTCTGTGCTGTTACAGATCGGATTTAAAAGAAAACCTTTACAAACTCTTTTTTTATCACTGAATTTGAACAAGATGCAATCTCTGCACCAAGTAGCATTAATAGTGCACTGCCTGCTCGTATACACAGCTAAAAAGCACAAAGGCTCGTACCAATGTGGATAAGAATTATTTCATGCACAATGCCTTTTCAATCTGACTTCTGTTATACGGAGGTATTTGAACTCACAGGGTAGTAAGAGAAAACACATGGTGAGATGAAACATGAGAGAGCCTTTTAAGCAGCGTGTCTTTCAAGTCTGCAGCCATTCCCATTGGGCTGGGGAGCCGGCAGCGCGGGCTCTGCCATTGTTGGAGAGGCTCTGAAACACAGTGGAGCACAGGCAGAGCCTCCCTCATCCAGCAGTGGGTCAGGGCTTAAGGCAGGGATGAGCTACCATCTTTTGCACAGAGGGCCTTGATGGCTATAGGTTCTAGTGGTGTTTTTGTAAAAGTGGTGCTCTGCCTGAGTTCCAGCTTTGTTTGGCTATGATGGGAAGAACTGTCTCCCACCTACCTTTTCCTTGCATTGGTAGAAATAACCAGTGAAGGGGACATTCTTTTTTTTTTTCCCCCCCATGTAGAAGCCTCTGTTTGGGGTGGAGGTGCTTTTCTTTGACTTCATGGGGGACTTTGATGCTGTGCCAAGCATTAAAAAAAAAAAAGAAAAAAAAAAAAAAAAAAAAAAAAGACTTCCACTGTATTTTATGCTTTAGATGTGATGAGAAAAATGATCTTTTTTTTTTTTTTTCTTTTTTATTTTTAAATTGCCTGGGATGTTTGTGGGATTTGATCCCTGGGTAATAGTGTGTGGTTTCAGGGCTCTGCATGTCTCATTAGTTTTACATAACCTCTTGCTCTTTCCTGATACCACATCCCTAAACTTTTCATACTTCTCCCATTGACGTTCCTGTGCGCTGTGCTGTCACCACTCACCCCCCCATTTGCTAGAACATCTTCCCCTTTTTGTAATAAACAGACACCTACTTTTTCTTTCTTTGGGAACTTTTTTTTTTGGTAACAAATCTTTCCTTTAAGACTTCAGTTGGATCTGTACAAACTTGATGCTAGACTTTCAAGAATCTGGTGATTATCTATTATGCATTGCGCTGTCAGCACATTTAAAGACCTAAAAATACTGTACTGATGTATGGCTATAACACGATTCAGTACCAGTGTCTATACAACAAAGAGTGGAGCATGGTATAAAGTACTGGGGACTCAATGTCCCAGTACATTTTATGGTGTGGTCAAGCTATACTTTCCTTGGGGAAGGAAATAAATGAGAACTATGTACTGCACAGAGCTGAGAATTTTGCTGGTACTGGATAAATTAAAAAACAATATAACTGCTTCTCCAGTGCTAATGACCAGAGCCATCCCTAATTACACTTGGGGCCTCGGGCAAAGAATTTTTATAGAACTGCTACTCCAGCTAGAAAGACCGTGCAGTCCATGTCCTAACGCAGCTATGGCTACTGCGTGGCTGCAAGAGAAAACCTCTTATTGGAGCATCGTGGGCTTTTATGGGGTATCGTACCTGTATTCATCCTTTGGGGCTGTTGAAGTTGCATATAGGTAAAGAGGTTTTTGCTGAGGACAGAAAGATGTATTGGCCCTAATTTTGAAGTGATTACAACTGAGCATGAAAAATGTTTTTGTTTCCACTTCACTTAGCAAAATGCAATCAATTCCATATTTTCTGTGAAACAATACTCTAGATGACATCACAAAAACAGCCTAATGCCTGCTGTCCCGGGTAGATTTTGTTGGAGACAGATTTTCCATGTAGCCATTTTGTACAGCCTCAGGACACAACCAAAAATCCCAGCTCTTTTGAAGACAGAGAATAAATAACTTAAAATTTTTCCCATTGAATTTCGACATGTTTCTTTTATTGCAAAACTTGGATTTTTCATGCCCTTATTTGAATTGTACATTAAAATCTGTTACTTGCCAGCATCCCACCCACATATAGTACTACGTCTCATGGAAGTCATCACTTAGTTGGAAATGTGCGCACCATATGCATACTCTCAACTCCAAAACTAGCACCCAAGGGTTTTTTAAACTCAGCCCATAATCTACGAACACTGTAAGAAAAATATAAAAGATAAAAGAGAATATTTTAAGATGCCATAAAATGGTTTAGAAACTATTCTAAACCTCTCTCTGTTGTAAGGAATCTGAGGAGCATTTATTTTTCTCCCCAAGCAGGAGAAAAGATAGGAAGCTGTCCAAAACTTTTGTAGGCATTTTTATTGCGTTGCAGGAATAGGAAATGGAAGGACTGAGGGGCTTGTGGTGGGGGAAGTGCTTGTTTTCCCAGCTTGCAATATATGAAAGTTTTGAATCCTTACAGTTAATAGATATATTGACATATTTCCAGTTGGGCAACATTAAAATAACAGTGTGGAGGCTCCAAATCACGTATCAATATTATAACCATGTCCTTTGCAAGAATGCTGCAAATGATGCTGTTGATACCATTGCAGCAGCTGCAGTTATTTTTGCTTACAAGTTCCCAGTTGTGTGCAGTGTTTCTGCAGATCACCTGCTTGGGGACCCACTGTTTCCTGCTGTTCTTAGAAAGGGAAGAAAGAAAGCTGTCCTGAAAAAATGACTTTTCCTGTCCAACACGGTCTTCAGTGAGAGTTTGTTATTATATGGAAAATGACTTAAAAGTTACAAGGAAGACTATGGTGAAATGGACACTTCTTAGAAGGACTTCAGAAATGGGATATAGTAACATGAGAATCAAATATCTGCATTGTGGATAGTTCTGGTTGGGTAACGTTTTACATCCTGTTGGCTCAGATCTGTGCACCTAGGCAAGGTAAAGGGTGAGGGAAAGTTAGGAGAGGAGCATTAGACAATGTTAGCTTTATTGTGATAGCTGGGTGTGCACCTTTTGATTGAAGCAAGAGATGAATTAATACCGTCGCTATACAAACCTGTTCCACCCCTTTACTTTTCATTGCTACTTGGAAGAATAGATTAAAAAAATAATAAAAGAACTCCGGGAGCCAAATTCAACACATTTTTGTAACTAATGGCCTTGGCTGGTGTCAGCTTTGCTGGTGGCATAGACTTGCTGCACACAGCCTATACTCTGGAAAGACTCTTGGTCTTTATTAGGTTAGGATTGCTTTCCTCTACTCTTGGTGTTTTTGTGCATATTTATTTATTTATTTATTTTCTGTCGCAGGCAGTAGCTCATTATTTGATCAGGAAACCTGTGCTTGTTTGTTTGAATGCACTCACATGTGTCATTCATTAACTTGGAACCAGGTGGCGGAAGTCCCTTCTTTTTTTCTTTTTTTAAGTTCTTGTGTGGATTCTCTTATGGAGAGATGGTGAAAGTCAGAAGTCACCTGTAGACATGCTCTTGAAGGGGATCCTGCCCCTCTGCCCTTGTCAGCAGCCATATGGTAATGCAGAGAGGATCCTCTCTGCCTAACTCTCCAGTCTGTCCAAGTCTTGTTGAATGGTAGCACAGCCTTCAGGTATAAGGTTCCAGGCATGGTAATGGGTGAGCTTAGCTTGGAAGAACCAAGCCAAAATGGGTGCATGGAGGGGTGTAGATGTGGATGTCTAAGCCATGACTGCCTTGGAGATCTGGATTGCCTCTCTCAGCTCTCAAAACTGTGCCCAAAGGCTCTGGGGACTATCTCAGCAGGTGGGAAGCCATTTAAGTGAGGAAAAGCCCATTTTCTTGGGGACAAACAAATGCAATGACACAACGCTATCGTATTGTATATGATTCAATACATGGATGATCCTTCCTTCAGAGCATGTGGATCTATTGAAGCAATCCCTGTGGTGCAGGCTGTCCAGATCTGTGCAATGGCCCTTGTGAAGTGGGCTCCACTTTGCTCTTTTGTAGCCATAGAACACTGAGGGAAATGGACTGCAAGCAAATCTTGTTCTTGGCTATTTCTGTGAGAAAATCCCATGGTTATAGAAGGGTAGAGGATCTGACGTCTGTTAAAGCTCCTGTTGAGAAACAGTGTGTTACAACTGACTTAATACAAGGATAGGAATTTGGAGGAAATGTACAAGGAAATACATATAACATATCAAATTATGCATGCTATCCATAGGGAAAACTTCTTAGGCAGTGAAGTCTATATATTTACTGGGTTCCTCAAAAAAATAAATAAATAAAATTTCTTTTAGCACATGGTGATGAATTTGGATTCCTTGTGTTCTTTTTGGCATAGCCCAGTCAGCACACTTCTTTTCAGCAAAGATTCAGCCTGATTAGGAAGCTGGGTTCATACCCTTATATGTTCCTCTTCCACTGCAGCTGTATTATTTTTAACTCTTTGTTTATCCCTACCTTATTTACATAATTTGGATATTTCAGTAATAGTTTTATTGCAGAATGAAAGTAAGAAACTGAGTGTTTTAGCCAAATTAGCCTGCTTCATGTTTGTCTAGCATGCTAATTTTCTCAGTTTGATCTGAAATAGTAATTACATCATAGTGAAATTTGAGCACAGTTTTTGTGTATGCCTTGCATGTGCTTATTAGTGAATTTGGTGTGCAGGGGTTAAATATTATTTTCACTTGATTTATTATTATTATTTATGGCACACAGCTCATTCTGACTGAGCATATGTGTATATAAACACACACACGTTACGTTATACAAAAGATGGCAGTGTGTGGTAGTAAATACATTTCTTGGCATGAACTTGGAATGTCAGCAGTACCCATGAGTAGCAAATTTAATTCTTGCCAAGATAACATCAGAAGATATGCAAATAATTAATGTTATATATAGTTGTTTTATGGGCAGTAATCTGCACACATGCTCTCATTATACTTTTTGTTGGGAGGGAGATCATTTTTCTTGAAACTAAAAATCTGAATTGCAACCCTGTGTACCCAGGGAGGCTGCCAGCCAATGACTTTTCTTCCTGAATCAAACCTTCCTTCAGCGATGGGAATTAACACAGCTGAGAACAAAGAAAATTTGAGACAGAGTTTCTCCACTGCTTCCTCAGGTCATATCAAAGTCCAAATCTGTAAATACTTATATATATATGCTTAACTTTGGTATTCTGAGTACTCTTAATGCTCTTAATGATTCAAATGAGATTCCCCATGGCAGAGTAGTTAATCATGGGGAAAAAATGTTTGCAGGTTTGGATCCCAGGGCTGTTTTACTTTTCAGCTGTACCCCATATAGAGCCCATGCATGAGAGTAGTGTGTAATGATCAGGTTATATCATATCTTAGAAGGCAACAGATAAATATTTTTTTTATATAGCAGAGGTGATCATATTCCTTCTGGGTGTCTATTGCTGATAATATATATATATATATATATATATTATCTTAATTCAGATGCTTTAAAGCATTGATCAAATATATGGTGAATGGACTAAATTCTAAACGAAAATTGCAGAACTGGGATGCACTTTGGAAGAGAATGAAATACAGCACGCTATGATGATGAAGTGGCTGCTTTAATTCTTCATTTCAAACTATCTCATTTAACTCTACTGCACTGACATATATATTTTTAGGGGGAAAAAATGCTAATGCTGATTTAATATGCAAGTAGTAATCAGGATCTTGCAAGCCATTTGTGATGTTTGGGTTGATAGGATCCAGTTGTTTGATGGCATTTATAGGTATGCTTAATGCAATTATTTAATTCTAGTTCACCTAAGGATGCTTTAAAAACAAACAAATAAAAAAACACAACAGGAAACCCTATACAAAAGCGGTGTGTAGATTTGGACATTTTCTCCCTTATATACATGTACTTCAAAATACCCTTAAAAAAGAATAATTCCCCCAGTGCTCTAAGGGCAGTGCGGTCCTGTGTTCCTTTCTGTGACTCTGTGTGGTGGAAGGTAGCACAGAGCTACAGCAAAGAGGCTACCATTTCAAGTTAATTCTAAGTGCTTTTTAATATCTCTCAGAGATGAAGGGGAAAATAGGGATTTTGTGATTTTTCATCTTGATTAATAGGACTGTATTTGTGTTTATGAAAAACGTTAGTTTAATACAGAGTTTGTTTCATCAACTATTTATTTGTAGAATTGCTGAAAATTTTGCACATGCCTTTTGGGTTGTTTTAAATGGACAGATTTGCTTTAAAAGAGGTTTTAATCTTTATCACATCTGTGGTGGATTTACTACACTTCCTGTAAAACATTTTCTAAGGTAATGAATATAACATTAACAAAGCCTACTTTTTAATGCATCAGTCAACATTACTTGGTTCCTCCCCTCTTATTCCATTAGCATTTTCCCCTTCTTCCTTGAAATATTTATACTTGAATGCATTTTAAAAAGTAAACTCAATGAGAATTATTTTAAAGAGAACCATCAAAGATCCTTGGTTAGTAATATAAACTGCAGTATTTGTTAAACTGTAATCCAAAGACACAATTGAGTTTCTGGAGAGGTTTTTAAAACCAAAGAAAAAATGGCTCTATTGCATCCTTATCTGCACATTAGAATGGCCCTGTGCTTTCTTTTTCTATTGTATTTTATATTTATATATATATATATATATACACACACACACATATATATTAAACAAGAATGTGTTATTTACTTATTTCTATATAAGTGCAAATAGGAGGAATGCTATATAAGTGAATAGTACTACGTGGCACAGGTTTTCTTAAACATTCTTATGCTCCTTCTGGGTATTTTTAAATGGGCAGTGAAGATTTCATACTCTTTCTGTACAGTTCTTCAGACTAGTGGGAAATACTTCTCTGGACTTGTTGAATGTGACCTTGTGGTGGTCTCAGTGTTCTGCTGTTACTTTCCCATCTGGAAATTCAATACCTGCCCATGGGTTGCTACTTTCTCTACTGAACATCTTTCAAAGGTGCTGGGAGGGGGAAAGTGCTGTGTTCCACTCCATGCAGAATGACCATCTCTGGCTGTAATGTTCTGTCCTTGATACTTGGATCCCTTTTTGGTAATAGATTATTCTTAAATGAATCATTTTGAGTGCTAGCATGTAGTTAATAGCAGCAAAGGCAATCATTTAGAGTATATGCCAGAGCCATAAAACTTTAAGATTTTTCTTTCCCCCTGCCCTATTTCTCTTTGTGCCAAACTCAGCTATCACCTGTAGTTACCCCTGCTGAGGCAGAAAAATATCTTCATGAGAGGATGGATTCTGCCTCCATCAAGGTGTGCTGGGTCTGCCTTTACTCCCCTGCCACAGCAGCAGCTCAGGATCTCCCATGGGCAGATTTGATAGCCCAGGCTGTACCATAACGCAGGCACCTGCCAATGTAGAATCATAGAATGTCTTGAGTTGGAAGGGACCTTAAAGACCTCTTAGTTCCAACCCCTTGCCATGGGCAATGTTGCCAACCATTAAATCAGACATCAGATCATTTTGCCCAGGGCCCCATCCAGCCTGGCACTGAATACCTTTAGGAATGGGAAATCCACAGCTTCTGTGGGCAGCCTGTGCCAGCAAGTCACTACCCTCTCAGTGAAAAGCACCCTCCAATCTGCACTGCCAAAGTCAGTCATTTCTGTCAAGCATAACTGCAGTGGCAGGAAGGCTGATGGTGTGTGATCACTGCAGAGGTCTGCACGTAGGCTGGCTCAGTTCTGTGCTTGTTACAAGCTTTCTCAGAAGGTGTTTTGGATAGAATTCTTCAAGGGTCTTGGACTAATATAGGAGTGAAGACAAGATTCCTCAAAGAGGGCAATGGCAAATGCAAAAAGAAGCAGTGAAAAATGAGGAGACAAGGATCTTAAGGAAAAATCATAATAAACATCACCTACAGGCTACCTACTTATGCCAGCTCAGCTTTCAGGGTGTTTTTCTAGCCTCTTTTAATATATAGTACAGGCTTCCCTTCTGTTCAGAAAAACATTAAAAATATATTAATCATTCTTAAACAAAAAAACACGTGTCTGAATGACAAGGGAAAAGTGTGCAGCATCAAAATTGATGTTCCTGAGTTTGGGATGGCTCCTCTCTTCCTGTTGTCCAAGGAACATGTGACCTGACTGCTCACTCCTGAGGTCCCCATGCCTGGCACTGATGCCAGTGGCTGCACCCAGCAGTGGGCTCATCCTGCGGAGCCAGGCTGCCCATGAGCATCAGTGTATGCAAGGGGATGCCCTCGTTGCTTCCAGCTCTAAGTAATTGAGATTTGGCAGTGATTTATCTCCTAGCAAACGAAGTGCAGTAGCTGTGTTTTGTGAATTAAGATGTGGCATGACCTTTAGTTTTGCTTTCGTGTGGGGTTGTTTGCTGTTGCTGCAACATTCAGCAATGGAAGGGACAAGAATGCACAGGGAAATGGGAACAAATGTCTTTGCGTGCGGCTTGTATCCAAACAAGCTGGGTTTGACTTGTAAGCTTAGAGCAGCTGCTGTGTGAATCTAAACTGTTCTTGTTCATCAGCAACTGAATGGTCTTTGTTTATGCAATGTTAGAACAAGGCAGGATTAGGAACCCAACGCTTTTAGCACTACAAAAACGGTGAACGGTCCCTATTTCAATGAACTGCTGAGCTAAGGCTTTGCACAGTGGCATAAATTCAACACCCTGATTTGGGAAGACTTAACATGCACTTCAGCTGGCCTCTGTCCAGAAGCTGTAGGGACCTTTAAACAGCTGCTAAACTGCTGCTCTGGATGAGAGGACGTGAAGTTGCTTTCTGATCTAGATCCCACAGACAGGGAGTAGGAAGGGGAAGAAGCAATAAACTGGAAGAAAAGATACAAATTTGTCCATATTTACTCTCATATGAGTAGAGTTCACCTCAAGTGGCAATAATTCCCTCAGATTTGAAATTACTACACTCGATAGGTATTGCACTTGGGGAAAAACAGGCAGGCTGACGTAAGGGGAACATGCTATTGAGCTGAGTATAAAAGAAAACAGATTTTGAGAATTTCTGCCTACTTGGGTTATTATCATCTGGTTGATATAATGTTTGTCTGAGACAGACACATTTTGAGATGAGGACTTGTCCAGCTGAGCTTGTTTAAGGTGAACTTGACATGAGGGAAGAGAATGTGTGTGTGGAACATGGAACAGGCACTACACAGGGAGTCAGCGGGGTCAGGCACTGCAGGTGAGGCAGCAGTGATCACTTGTCACTATGTAGGCACTTCCCATGCCATGTGAAGTGCTGCTTCTGGGGCAGTCCTCTGGCAGAGACCAAGCTGCCAGCACTCCGTCCATCCCTGGTACCCAATTTCAGACTGCTGTGTAGAGCTAGCATCCCCTTCCTCACTTCACTTTTCTTAGATGTGTGGAACTATTCTTAGAATTCCCATTTCTGGTGTCATTATCTACTTTGTCTATCTTGTATCGTAGCACTTTATTTTCTTTGAGCAACGTATTAAACATGCCAACATATCCACCACAGCTAATTTGCAGGCCAGCAAACTTGTTTTCAGCACCTTCTAATCTCTGAGCAAAAGGCTCCGCTCTATGTTCAATAGCAGAGACAGGCTGTGAGGAGTCTCGTCTTTCATGCCCCAAGCCCTGCTCTGCAGCACCGCTTGCCTCACATCTAAGGAGCCGATCTGCCTCACAGGGCTTGTGAGGAGGACACAATTCCCAGCACAGGCTGCCGGACTGCTTGGGTGGTGCTGGAAGTTTGTTTTTAAATAGCATGAAAACAGAAGTCCCTCGTTCCCCTTCCTCATGTGTCACCTCAGCAATCATGAGGAATTTTCATAGAGGCACAGTGAGTAGCGGCTGTGCATCTGACTGCCTCTCTGGGGAGCTGACTGGGAGGGAGAAATGAAGCAAAGGTCTGTGTTTCTTGAAGAATGATTTAAAAAAAAATAATAAATAATAAAAAAATTAAACATAGTGATGGAGGCTTCGTTCTTCAGAGGCCATTAAAATCTATGGTTGAGGTGCAGCTTTGGGTGTTCCTATGCCACCTGATGCCCAGAAGCCAGAGGGCAGACATGGTAGGAAGCAGCACTGTACATGTCTGTAAATGCATCTCCTGGTGGCTCTTGGTGAGATGAGGAGAGTCTTCTTCTCCTTGTCTCCCAAGGACAGAATACAGAGCTGGGTGAATCCCTAACCTGATCCTGTGCAGATACTGATAGAAAAAGTTTGGTTCTCTTGTCTTAAGGAGGTGAGCATGCTTCTGTCAAAATAATAGAGGCCACTCACTCTACCTCAGATAAACATCCCTGCTTCTCATTCTCCTGGCTCTCTTACTGAAGGTCTCACAGGCTGGAGTGCACCAGGAAATCCAAACCTGAGCTGCAGGGCATGATATGTGCAATGGCAGGGGCTAAAAATTCCCGTAACATTCAGTATTATCTGCCCCTCCTCTCACCTTGTTCAGCCCCTGGAGAAGACAAAGATAAATGCTCCTTTCTCTTTATGTTAATTGGATTGAGGAAGGAGATAGCTGGTAAAGCCTGCTGATAAGATTTGGACAGAGGTGCCAACAATTCCCAAGGAGATGCGGAAAACAGAATGTAAAGCTTTAACCAGCAGAGCAATTTCTAGCCATAGTGCTAATTCTGCATGATGAATGCTGGAGAAGCACTTGATATTTGCTTTCCAGAATAAACTTCAAATGCAGTGTAGACCTTTATCCATGGGGTGTGGGCAGCAGCACTGCTTTCCTGTCAGATTTGTCCATTGCTGCTATAGGAGGTTTTGTTTTTTAATGTGGGTGGGTTGTCATTTGTTATTCTGTTTCCCTCTTTCCGGAGGTTCTGTGTAGCACATTGCTAATGAGCTCATTTTCCCTGAAGATAGGTATTGATAAATACTGGGCAGGCAACTAGGCTGCCCTTTGTAGTGAAGGTTCTTCCTAATAGAAGCTGTAATGGTAAAACCTCTTTGAAGCAGATGTACTGTAGGATTAAATGGGATCAATATGTTCTACTTAGGTTGAAGACAATTAGGCTTACACTGAGAGAAGCAGAGGTGAGTTCCAAAAGAGATGTTCCTGGTCTCATATAATGGGAATTATGAGACCACTGAGCCATATAACATATTTTAATGCCTATTCAGCAAGCTTGCTGGCAAGCTTGCTTGCATAATCAGGTATCAAATGGCCAGTGGTATGGAGACTGTCCTGATAGCTTCCTTGCTTACAGTGATACTGAATACAGGAGTATCCACAGGAGTTTTGGAGAGTGCTACATTAACAGTCCTCTATGTGTGAATCACCCTTCCCACAGTGTTTTTGTCAAAATCAGAGCCTACCACTCGTGGCTCATTTTCTGTGAGTGATGAGGCTTTGAAAGGAAGATATAAAAGGAGTTAATGGAAACAGGGGAACTTTTCTGAGTCAGTGGGCCATGTAAATTTTGAGTAGGGCTTCCCAAACATAACTTTGGTATTTGAGTTAAGTGAATTAACAAGGAGCTATTGAAGCAATGAGCACTGGATGTTTAGCTGCCACATTATGGGTTTGATCATAAGCATATTTGAAGAACCGTATCAATTTCCTTTGTGCCCTAAAAGAATCCTAAAATATCCAAGGTTTGTTTAGAACTCATGAGATATACTGTAACTGTATATTTTTCTTTTCTTTTGTGTGTGGGTTACATTGATTTTACTCATCCTCTCAGCACTCCTCTCTTGTGACATGATCTAATTCTATCTGCTTTCCTGAAGGTAAATGAAAACATCTTGGGAATGCAGTACAGGCACATGCAGAGACCTTAAAAGCAAGGAGTGATCAAAGACAGCATGGGCTAACAACTGAACAATTTCTAATTAGTTTTCAGCTATCTTTATAGAGAGCAAACTCTTGATAAAGAGCAATTATTCATACAGAGGCCACATAATTTAGACAAATAACTTGTAAAACATAGTAATTGGGCTATGTTGTACTCTCCTTTTTAATTAGAATTCATATTTGGAACAGGCGGGAGGATTCTTTTGGTTAAAAGAGGGGGGAAGATGTAAGCTAAAGGGATTAGAGAGGAAAAAGCATAATAATTCATGTGGTTAGCTAGATAAATCTTAGCCAAATGTGGCATTCCTCCCTTGAAGCATTATGGTGAAGACCTAACATTGCATCAGGAAAGCTCAAATACCTTTTCTCCTTTAAAAGGAGACACACTTTGCAGAATTACATGAAGCAAGTGTTGCAGAATGAATCCACTTTCAGCATCTAATGGAAGGGCTTCTAGACTTTCAAGTTCAGGGCAGAATTGAACCGTGACTTTCCCCAAGATGTCAACATATACTTGTCTGGGTGATACTTCAATTTGTTTTTTCCTCTCTGGGGTTTTAAACACCTCTCGGTTATTTCTGATGTTTGTAGTGCTTGTTAATTAATGCGTTATGCATATTTAGTTAATGTGCTGTGCTCTTCCTCACAAAGGTTATTAATGAAGATGTTAAATAAGATTGGCTCTAATGTTCAGCCAGAACTTGGTGTTTGCCTTCTTGCAAAGAGTGAATTGTCCCTGTGATCAGCTTTCATTTCTCCTATCCTTGCTAAAGTACCCCACTCTTTCATGTGAGGTATCTGATGTTATATTTAGTGTTTTTTGGAAGACATTTATGGCAACATATTACTTCCATCAGTTTGTTGTTTTTTTTTCTCTCTCCTACAGTCCTGCTGCTGTACTTGTCACATAGGCTACTCCTAATGGAATCCTCTCCAAATTAATTTCAAGAGTCTGATGTTAAGAATTCGGGATTTTGTGTATAAACGGATTAACAATTGAATTGACCTGAGGGCTGTGTGTCACTGAAGCACAGCTCTTTGTTTCCTACTTCTATCTGTTTGCTTCACTGTTTCTTAACAGTAGATTTCTTGCACCAGACCTGCAAACTTTTCTCACGTCCCTCCCTTTCAATGATTAGCACTGCTTTTCTCCCTGCCATTCCAAACCCCTTGATACCAGTTCCTGCTCTGCCCATTCTTCAGAATATAATCAATTATCATTCAGAAGTGAGCTGAAATGGGTATATGAATTTGACATCTAAAAATACCTATTTCATTCAGAATTTAAAAGAAATCAGTTACTTTGGTTTCTGAAAACGACGAGATCTGTTTTAGCATTCAAATACCCATATAGATTTAATCTTCTATTTATGACATTTCAGAGACTGTGCACTGCAGGTAAATTATTTTATTTTCTTCATCACTGCAATCTAACCTCTTAAAGTCACTTAATGAGTGCAATATGATGAAAAATCACAGGAAAGCGGAGTGCTGTTTGAGGATACACGTCTGGTCTGGTTCAGAGGAACAGTAAAAAGACTTGTAGCGCAGGCTGGGTTTGCTCTATGTTAAGGGAACTGGGGACTTTACATAAACTCCGACTAACACAGAACGTGGCTGCCAGGTTTCTTATGAAAAGGAGACGACAGGAACACATTTGATTTATTTTGAATATGTATTGGCTGCCAGTCAAATACCATACTGATTTTGAAATTGCTTTCCTTGTTTCTAAGGTGTTACATAGTCCCAGCCTATCTCTTTGACGGTCGTTGTCCTCACATTCCTGCTCGATCTCAGTGATTTACTCAGATACAACAGCCCTCTGAAGACCAAGGTCTTTCATTTCTTACTGACAACTTCTTACACAGTAGATATTAAGGTTGTGCCTGATTTTGTTGCAGCTCTGACTCAGAGAAATTTGCTGACCCACTGTGACTTGAAGCTGGGCACCCAGTTAAGTACCTCCTTGAAACAATCTCTGTGTTGTACTGTCTCCAGTAGTTTTGCAACACATGGAGTGAGAGAAGAATCGGGCTTTTCCTTGTTTGAAAGTTAAATCCAATGTGGTAACCTCTTTTTTCAGTTTAGCTTTTCTGATGCATTGATTATACATTCAAAACAAAGCCAAATGAAAAAATGCTGAGGGTTAGTTTTCTGTGCCAGTCATTGTGCAATATTTTAGTGACAGCTGGTAGAAACACATTTTTTTATTTGTCTCAAGAAAAAAAGGCTTCATCTGATCATTTTTTTCTCTTTCAGTTTTCACACACAAAAATTGTTACAATTCATGATGGTTTCTCATATTTTTTGAAAGGATGTAACTGGATGTTCTTGTGACATTTTTTTTCTCCTTCTGTTTTCTGATTTATTTTTATTTTTTGTTGTTCCTTTGCTCTCCTTATTTGGGTTGTGCCTTCTGTAAAGCCATGTGATGTTACATGTCAGAAAAGCCTCTTTCTGCCTTCCCACTCACACATACATTCCAAGCTCTTGATAAATTAGAGTGGTAGTGTTGTAATATTCCACAGTTTAAATGTTTTCTAAAGTTGAAGGAGCGTGGTAAACAGTTTGTAGTCTGCAGCTCTTAGCATGACAGTCTGACCTAAAGAAAGAAGGAAAAAAAAGAAAGGAGGTGATGTCTTTTTCTAGGACCTGTATCTGTATGACAGACTTCTCTTTTTCTTGCATAAACTTTGTCTCTAAACAGGCAAACTCACCTTGCTGTTTCCACCGTGGGCAGCGGGTGGGACCAGAAAATGTTGATTTATTTTTACAACTAGTTTGTTTATTTTCTCCAAGTCACTAAGGCCCTTGATTTATTCTTTTCTCCCACAAGGATATCATCTTTCTTACCGTTGTTTAATGTTTTACAGTTTAAGTTCGTTCTGTAATTCTAAAACCACAAATAGACCTTTTTTTTTTTTTTTTTTCAAGCTGAAATAAGATGGTAGTTCGGGATCAAATAAGCCACTGCCACCCACTACCCTGTGCTAAGAGGGATGTCCAACCTGTCCACCTGCAGAGCTCCAGCTGCGGGTGCTGCCTCTGCTAACTGTTGATTTCCTTTTTGTGTGTGTGTGCATGTGAGATGGTTTTCTGAGGAGATGGATTTTCAACACTACCAATTTAAAATAAAAAACAACACTTCAAAAAGACCTGATTACTGGCCAGCCCTCTCACAGGCAGGTGCTATGCAGAAAGGGAATGAGTTATTTAAAGTTGTGCTTGCAATTAAATACATGGGGAAGTTAAAATAAGTGCCCTCTCTGTATTCTTGCCTTTTGTATGTGAAATATAGCTCTACAACAGCAATAATAATGAATCCCTGCTTTTCCTTTTTGCCTGACCACCAAAAATGCTTTCTCTCCCTGGGGAAACAGACTGAGATGCTTAGCCAAGGGTGTGTTTTATTTCTCTCAGTACTTCTGCTGCTCTTTTTTTCTTAAACCAGTATGGTGTATGTTCATAATTTTTTATAGAGTACAAAATAAACATAGCCATGCACTGTTACAGTTTTGTGAATCTGGGTTACTTTCCAGTAGCTTCTGATCACTTCTCTCTCACTCCTTCTCTTTAAATTTCTTTGCTGGAAAGGTTGTCCTTACTTTGTTCTTCTTTCAGCACTACATACTAAAGCTGTTGTCTTGTTCTCTCTTTGGTTTGAAATGTGTGCACTTATATTAAAGGGGGGATTATTGGTGCTGACTTCTTTACACAGCCATGTCAATACCTCTTATTTCATATCTGCAGTATCTCTCCCATACTTTGCTTATTCCTTCACTGAGCAGCTGTAATTTTGCTGATTTACTCAGTTCTGTGATGTGCATGAAATAAGGAAAGATGAAGCAAGGTCAAATTGGAAATATTCAGATCTCCATAAGGCAAAATCAAAGTGTTTCACGGGTCAAACAAACACATAAGCAGAACCTTAATCATAGTGTGCTTGTTGTTGTTGTTGCTTTTTTTCTTGTATTCTGGATCAAAATTAGGATAGTTTGCCTTTAGGTCTTGCTTCTTTTGACCCTGCAACAAACAGGGTGGAGCAGGGAGAGTTACATGATATAAGCCTGGCGTTGACCAAATTCTAGATGGAAAGCAAGTGAACAAACAAATGTTCTGCATCAGCAAGTTTTCACATTATCTTACTTTAGGTTTGTCAAGTGCTTACATTCCCTTCTTTGCTTTTTTCTTTTTCTTTCCTTTCAGTTCCATATTGTCTTCAAGCCACCTCAATGGCTTTATGCCTGGCAGAATCCCAAAGGTAGTGGCAGCCTCTCCCATGATGGCATGCCAGAATGAGAAAGCAAGATAGAAAATCCACGCATGCCAGAAAAAAAATTACTACCTTTTCTAATATATGCTTTTTTGTTTGTTTTTGTTCCCCCCCTTCCTCTTCCCATATACTAGTGGTTTTCCTTTCTTTCAGGGTTGCTTAATACATTGTAATGATTCTATTCTGCACAAGCTCCCTTTGATATTCAGATCTTACTGCAATAAATGACTCTTTTCTCAGAGAGGAAAAACTGTAGTGCTGGTCAGGAATGAAGTAACAGAAATGGGTACAACAGAGGATACTTGATGCAACTTCATTAGCAACAAGTACAAAGAAAATCTCACAAGAATATACTATAAATTGGTATGACTATTGAAGCACCATTAGAGGGAGCTCTGTTACTTAGTCCAATGATTTACATGACAGACTCGCAACGAAGATGCTGTTTTCTGATTTGAAATTGCAAATCCTGTAGGATTAAAGCAAAAACAAAATAGCTTGGGCTGCAAGCACAGACATAGGGAGCACTCTGAGTGTGGGTATATTTCTTCCTGAATGAATACATTGGCTCCAGCCTATTTATTTCAGGCTGCTCCATATAATGGTATCTGTAAAAGCTCTAAAACTGTAATTAAGTCCTTTTTGTGTTCCCGTCTCCCACTAAGTATTGAGATATTGCCTCCAAATTCGTGATTTATTTATTTATATTTAATCACGTGCTGTTTTTCTCCTTTTCCTGTTGCCTTCTATGGTCAGTGTGTTTTAGCTCAGTTTGAAATTGTGCACAATGCACGTGTATGTGCATGTTAAATTTGAGCACTGGAAGACAGGGGGACTGGGATTTGAAGTCTTATGTTGTTTCTGTAGAATGTAGAGTTAAAAGGAAATAAAGCTCTTTTAGAATTAGCTGAGATTAGCAAGTATTGGTGATGTACAGTAATAGTATAAAGAAATGTGAACATATCACTAACCTCCTACTTACATCTACTTTTCTGTGTAAAAGGTGTGATTTTTGCTGTTAATGTAAGGTATTTTTTGATGTTGCATATTCCTCTTCCTTGTGTCAATTCTATAAATATTTTGAATGGACTATTAACATGCTACGAGTTATATGATCTTGAAAAAATGAATCCAGTTATGTCTTATGTGTAACAGGGCTGAGCATAGTTCCCTACCTGTGTTATACTTAATAGCTTATTGTCAAAGGGAATTTTGTCTTTCTCTGGTCATATAGGACAGTTTTTCTTCTCTCTGTCTCAAAGAATCTTAAGACAAACTTTGCTGAAGAGGAGAGTTCTGGAATAGATTCTATTCTCATTTGTTTTATAAAAAATAACGCAGCAGAGAAAAGGGATCCAAACTGTGACACCACTGAAGGGCAGGTTGTAGTAAACACTGATCTTTTATGACAGATAACAGTGCATTCACGCAGCAGCTCAGTATCAGGCACAAATTCTTAGGAAAGCAGGTTTACTGGCTCAGCTGTTAACAGACCGTTATCTCTGAGGGAGTTTGTTTGTGAATATACTCTAAGATATGATTGCTATCAATATTTTAAATTCTTGATGCTAGATATTCAGTAAACTTGGGCTGTCTAGAGGTAACAAGACATAAAAAATATGAAGTAAGTAAACACTTGAAAGAAAAGCTGGGCTAGGCTTCCTGTGTCCAAGTAGGAAAAGTTGTTTTTGCGCAGAGCCAAATACAACTGTCTTGGGGTTCGAGCAGAGAAAGACAGTGCCTAGCACATACTGTAATACATCTCATAACACAGCACGGTGTTCAAGTAGTGGCCAGCAACTGGTATGTACTGAGTGCTAGAGAGAGAGAGAGTACTTGTTGTCTTCCCTGGTGACTCTGCATCTTGGCATCCTGTATGTCCTGCTTCCCAAACCAGCACAATGATTGGCTTTGACCACTTGATGTCAATAAGTGAACCAAGTTATTAAAGGGAGTATCCCCCAGCCAGCTGCCACAATTGTAATATTCTTTGAATCCCCAAGTAAGTACAGGCTGAATGATGAACATCAGCCACATTTGAGCAAACAGCCATTAGCACCATCATTCTTTTCTTCCTCTTGTGTGGCCTCTCTCCTTACACTTGTGATAGCTTGTCAGCACTTTCTTTAAAGGTAACACAAAGTCCATCAAATCTCCCAAACAATAAAAAATGAATTACTGTAATGTATAATAAATAAGAATTGCCTCTTAAATCAATCAGTGGTTATGTTCAAGGGATTCCAGAGCCTTCTGCATTTCCATAGGTGATGTGTGAGTAAAGGCAACTTTTCCCTAGGTATGGTAGCAGAAATGTGGAGGAAAGAGGATTCATTTATTTATTATTAATATTATTTTTAATTATGGGAAGATGGAGCAGGAGTATGCAGAAAAAAGAGTCACGAGGACCAGCTCAAGAGCTCAGGAATGACCTAAAGCTGTGAAAGAACACCAGTGTTTCAAGTTAATTAGTCTAGACAGCCTGATGGCAACACAGTAACACCTTGACTTACATGAAAGGGTGCCTAGCCCAGGAGTTGGCATTTCCACTAAACTGAAGCCCTTGTCCACCATGTCCTTTCTTTGGTTCTCTCCCAGAAATCCGTGAGACTATCTCTGAAGCCAGATCCCATGTGGTGGTGCTAAGATAGCACAAGTCTTGTCCTTACAAGAAACTGAAATATTTTTTCCTGAAATCTGAAAGAGATCCAAGTGCTGGCAAATGTAGGCAATATGGAGGAAAAAAAAATTGGGCAAGAATAAGAAACCAGTTAATAACATTGTTGTTCACTTTGGTTGAAATTCCACACCCTCCCTGACAAACCTCTTTTGTGAAAGGAGCCGGAAGAGAAGCCGGGTAACTTAGGACTACTGTCACTGAGAACAAATACAGCAAAGTACCAGTGAAGCACTTCCCTGCAATCATTGTGGAGGAACACTGATTGCAGGCAATTGTATTGATCCACTCAACCCTTCATTTCACTTTATTGAATTAATTCTGACAGGCTTTTGCAAGAACTCATTAGCCTGTAGCTTAATGCTTAATAAACTGTCATCTTGCCTTTAACGGTAGGGAACCAGCCAGCCTGAGGATGCAGGAAAAAACTATTTCATTTTTCTCAGCAATCAGATCAATAAGTGTTAGAATGATAAGGGAGGAAAATAAAAGAAATATATGACATAAGTAAGCAAAGCACTACCTGAAATAGGAAAATAAATAAATAAATAAAATAAAAAAATCTTTAATAATAAATACACAAAGAAAAAGGAGGTGATTGGACTCTGAACACATATCGAAACTAAATCATCTCACTGTGGGGAAAAAAGCATAAGCACCCACTGGATGGCCTTGGGGCGTTACCACTGAAATTTTGTAAGTTAAGGTTATTTCTGGTGGTTTCAATGTTATCACTTCCTGTGTTATAAATAATAGTGTTTAAAATGTTGTTTGCATGTCAATCACCTTGTGAATGTGAGGAAAAAAATCATTTTAAAAACCCAACTTGCATAGAGGAAGCCTATTCTATCTGCTTTCATGCAGTGATGTAAACCATTACCTCAAATAATATGAATGATTTCCACAGACTATGATAAATGCTTTGGATACAGGAAGATCTTTTTAATATTTTTGGTTGGATTTTCAGGTATGATTGTATTATTTCACAGTAAAGCTTTTGGTATTAACTTGGAGTGCAATCTGAAGAAAGGAGCGCACTTATTTTGTTTTCTGTGCTAGCCTGATAATCCTGCTTCTGTGGTGGTAATATTTACCATACCAGTTACCCTGGCCTTTCTGTATCTATTCTTCTTAAAATGTACAAGGTCTCAAAGATCTGTGGCCATCATTGCCTTGAGTCTGGAGAAAAGTACAAGTACTGGCTACTCTAGCTACCCTAGCTAAGTATTCTCTAATGCAGTAAAGTTAGGTCTTCAGTTTTGTATGTGGTGGTGGCCATATCCCCATGCACCTGTCCCATTAGCTGTGAGCATGTAAGAGTATGACTTGGTTTTCAAGGACTTCTTCCCATCATTTTTTCCCTGGGAGAGGTAGCATCTACCAGTGGTGTTGGCCCCTATGTGTAGTATAGTGAGACTAGTGAGAGTTAATGTCTGAAGAGACATTTATCTGCGGCGTAGCATGGATTCTCTACGCTAGAAAAGATTTGGCAGTTTGCTATTCTGGCAAACTTTCCTAGTGTAGCCACAGCTTATACTGGCAAGCTAGTGTTTTGTCTGCATGTAGTTTATACCCGTTCTCTGAATGAAATGTGCTATACTGGCAGACTCCTTCCCCTTCCCACCCACATACAGCAGCATCTACTTTAGTATACAGCATAAGTTTTGACTATGGATCTTTTAGTGTATGAAAAGTGGTGCTCAATTGGAATAAACAGGACTGAAAGGAGATTGTGCAAGACTTGGATAGAAAACTATCATTCCACTGCAAATATATGGGAAAACTAAGCTCATGCATTTAAAATGTTGTACAAATTCCACTTGTGCCACACTGGTACTCCAAGCATTGTACCCACACTGGTTTGGTGCTAGATTTTCCAGGTGGAGAGCCCAGAGGCATTTTTTTTCTCCCTTATTGCATAAGGTTGGTGGATGAGAAGCAGCTACCATTGATCACCTTACCCTTACAAATAACCCTCTTTTCCCTTTTTTCCCTTACAAAAAGGTACTTTTTTTTTTTTTTTCTTTTTTTTTTTTTTTTTTTTTTTTTTTCCCCTAAGGGGATGTGGAGTTTGAAATGCTGATGGCACAGAAGTCCCTGTCTCTGTTATCTCTTTTTATGGTTCTCTTTGAAGGGAAGAATTTCCCTGCCTGTGGTTGAGATAACAGAGAGATGCTAAGTGGTGGAATTTTTCACAGCACTTGACCATATGCAATAAAAGGTCAATTTGGACACACATCCCAGTGAACTTGAAGACATTAGAGTTTTTTTGGTTTAATGTGGAAATCAAAGTGTTTCAATAGCTCCCAAGTAGAGCTATTGCCTCCTAATTGCCTTTGTCTTCATTTGCTTTCACATCTTGAAAGCACAGTGCCTTACTACTTACTTTTCTTTTAAGTTTAGAACATTGTGAAGAGGCTGACTGGAATTCATTCTTGCCTGTCTCTAACAGGAGAATGAAGGCTCCTGGATAATGGTTGTAAGAGTCAGGTCCAAAAACCCATGTTATCTATGTGATGGACACAGGGACCTCTGGAAGAAGGATGTCCTGGATCGATATGTCTTTTCTTAATTTCTTCTGTATATAGGGTTAATTCAGAACAGATTTAAAATTCACAGAGCCAGAATATATCCATCTTACACTGTTCTTGCCATTAAGCAGTAGATTATTCTCATCAGAAAGTCAGAAATTAAGGTTTCTGTCCAGGTACCTCCTTGATAGAGAATACTTGGCACAGTGAAAATTTCCAGATTTTGAGTAATATATCATTAGGAGTTGGAGATAACAGTGCACAGTAAATTTTTTTTGGGGGGGGTTGGCTTGACACCTGAAGTCAGCTGACAAGTTCAGTAAAAGAAAATTTGGCATTGTTGCTGTTTAGGAGGTTGGCTAATGAAAAGTTTGGAATATAAAAGCCAAATCAAAAGAAATATTTCATTTTCATAAGCTGGTCCCTAGGCTCAGTCCTGCAGACTTCACTCATGCAAAATGAATTTCTCATACAGATTATTCACATTATGGGGAAAATAAGCCATGATTGGGCCGTTTGTTTGTTGGGTTTATGAATATTTCTCCAGCAACAAAGGGCCTCTGAATGCTTTCCCACTTGCTTCCTCATTCTGTGCAGTATGTGGCTCTTGAAATCATGATAAATTTGCTAGCATACAGATACAGAAGGCAGGGCCACTCAAGGTGGAGGAGCAGATGGGGCTCTCCTGAAATGCACCCTATACCAGCTCTTCTGCTACAGCATGGTGCAATGTGTTAGATTCACTCTACTGACTCATTCTTTGTTGCTTCATTGTTTTATTTATATTTATTTTGACCTTTGTCTTTTCTCTTTCCCCTGCATTCCCCTCTTTCCTTTCCTCCCCTCCCTTCCTCCTATTGTCTGCTTTTGTATTTTCCAGCATGCAGAATGAAGCCTGGGCTGTGCCAGTGGGGCCGTATGGGGCCAGGCAAGAGGTAGGGGGTCTCATGGGGACTCCAGCCCCCCTGGCAAGGGTAGCAGCATTTTGGTTCTTGGCTTGCAACTTCCTGGCACTGGGAAGAGGAATGGGGCTGGGCCATTCCCTGCTGAGGGCTCTTTGTGACTAACAGGGCCTTGGGGACAGTTCAGCCTTTAGTGGGCGCCAATTTTGGCCCATACTCAGCAGGTCTGTGGTAGGGAAGAGGGGAGGACCTTTGAAAACACTTTGAAATGGAAATCAGGATGTTTGGGGAGCTTTTCACAAATGGCCATGATGGTGTTTGCATTTGGTGGTAAAGCAAGGCCATGCGACCAGAGAGCTGAGCATGAGGGCTGTGGTGCAGCCCAGCCCCAGCTGGACAGCCATGGTGAGATCTTGTGGTGGGGGATTGTTGCAGCTGCAAGGAAGCAAACTGATTTCCTATTTTGTTGGGACAAATTGTATTGCTTCTCTATTTCTCTGCAACTAAAAAAGCAATTTGCCTTAGTACAGAGGCTGCCATGCCCTCAGCAAGTAAATAAATGCCAACTAAAACAAAGAGGAAGCACAAAAGAACAGTGAAGCCTGCCACATGGCACAGTCAGCAGCCACTTGAGGCTGGATGAGGGAGCAGAGCATAAAACACTGAAACCTACGCCCCAGCTGCTGGGCCATGACATGGCCTTGTCCTTATGGTCACTTCTGCCCGTGGGTGAGGGCTGGCTGCCACCTCCTAAAAAGGAGCAAAGGCTCCATGGCTGTCCTATGCTCACAACTAGTAGTGGCAGGTGAGCATCCAGCAGGAAATGCTGTGGTGCTGTGCCTCCAGCGAATGTAGAGGTAGGTGCTGGACAAAGATGTGAGTAGATAAATAATACATACACAGGGGCAAACTCAGCTAACTCAGATCTTCTCTGTCTGGCAAGCTGCTGAAGACTTTGCCAAACTGAGACATATGAAAATTGAGTATAAGTTTAATGGAGTATTAAAGGATTTTTTTCTCTCTTTCCCCTCCAGTTCCCCTGTTAATTTGTAAATCAGTGGAAGTATCAGAAAAAGAAATATGCCTTACCTGACAGACGGGAGGTTATTGGCAGTAATTTCTTACAAATGTTCCCCCCCCACACCCCCGCCATATAATATGTTGCTGTTAAAACCAGTTACAGAAAACAAAAAATGCATATGTTAAGCACAGTTAAATGCTTATGTCCTGAGTAAACTGGAGGAGGTTGCACCATAAATGGAAAGAGCCTGAAAACAACTTTAAAGGAACTTTATGCGTGAAGACATACTTTGCATCAGCCACCCCAACTACCCACTTCTTAGCGGGGAAAAAAGAGAAATACATAGCACATTTCTTACCTCTGAATAATTTACTGCATGTGCTTTCCCATCAAGATGGTGGTAAGTTAAATGCTTAATTTATTTTAGCTGTATACTCTTGCTCTCTCTGATGTTTCATGCCAAACTGCTGTGGTAAGAAGTCATCAAATATATTAAAGACGTATATTTTAATTAAAAATATTAGCAGAAACATATTAGTGTTCCTTTTTTTTTTTATTTTTTTAATTTTTTTTATTAATGGCAGATTGTTGGCCAACTAGGCAGCAGAGTTATTTATTTGGAAGACATATGTTATGCTGTGGAGTAATACTACAAGTAGGACATGGCATGTGACAAGTGGTTATGTTGGCAAACTGCTTCACTTCCCTTCTGCTAAATTAGGGGAGCAGTAGGCAAATCCTTCCCTGGTGCAGCTTGGTGTTGCTCTGAGGACAGTGACAGAACAGGGCTAGTTTACCCTTGGAAGGTGTCTAACCTTGAAACAAAAGCTATCGTTTAGACTGTGTTTGGTGTTAGCAGAAAGGCATCACTTCTCATGACCTAATTTAGGACTGTTATCTGTGAAGTAGTCTGAAGAAAATAAGGTAATGGCACATTATGCATGCAAGCTTTCTTTTGAGACTTGTATCAAGAGTAATTTCACAAACTTAATTTTCTTTTAACTTTTTAAAAGCTTAAGTGACTAAAGCAAACAGGAAAAGTAATGAGTTAGGCTGCAATAGTATCAGGGAGAATTCTAATAAAAGATGTGTTACTAATACAACCTAGGCTATTTTTATCATTTTTTTCCTTTATTCCTCATCTTTATCAGTGTGTTTTATGTAAACCTGACACATTTATATATGTGAAACAGATGCAAAATGAAGCAGTTTAGTCTTCAGTTATGACCATATTTTTTCAATCATGGGCATGATTTATGGAAATGTTCTTTGCTGTAATTTTTTTCTCTAAATCCAAACCACATTAATTATAAATCTAACATTCAATTTCTTTTGATACTTTGGGGAACGTGGGGAAGTAAATTTTTTACGCAAATAAATAGTTTCTTTAAAACATCAGTCTTCATTAAAAATTGAGTTCAAACAAGCACAAGACTTCTCACTGAAACTGCCAGAGAATTCAATTAGATGTTGAGAAAATTAGCTTTCTTCTTACCAACAATATTAAATGTCTCAGATTTCTATGTGCTATGGTATATTTGGCACTCCTGGGGCCAGCCAAACTGTGAGAAGCTATTGATGTTGGCTCCTTGGATTGTCAGTCTGCTCAGGGTTGAGTTCAATTTACTGTGGAACAAATTCTAAACATTTCTGCATTCAGAAATGTTGTAGAGAGGTATAGCAAGTGCTTGTGACTGAGTGATATTTCTAGTAGACAACAGGAAATTTTGTAAAGTCAGCAACTGGAGAGAATATTTTTTTCTCCTGGACAAGGCCAAACTACATATGAGTATCCACAGCCAACTATGATGATTATCACATCTCTTAAAAGGCTTAGGGTTTTTCTTCACACCTCAGCCATACTAGCAGGTACAAATCTCAGTTTCCAGTGTTTAAATTGAGGGTTCTTATCCTTATGATTATGAACAAGGGCTTGGAAATTTTAATGGAGGCTGTGCATTCAGAAAGCAAACAAAAACAGTCATATTTTTCTAAATCTTACTCGATTCATGATTTTGTTGGTCTGATTCAGGACTTCTGAGCTTGTCAGTTTGGCTATATGGAATACCAGGAAGCTAATTCAGCTTTACAGAATTAATCCTTCCTGACAGGAGGTCTCTGTGGTCTGTGGAATTCTGGTGGTCTGTGGTGAACTGCAATTTCTCTCCTCTCCTGATTTCCACCTGCTATTTCTCATTAAAAGACAGCCGAAAATACTTGATTTGCTTTCCTTGTATTCTTATTGCTTATAAGCAATTCTAGTGCATTAAACATTCAAGGATCTTGTGGGAATAAGGTTTCACATGTGCATGTTTGCCCAACCAGTTCAGTTGTCTGTGAGGTGTTGTTTCATACAGTGAAGTATTTTTAAGTTATTTGTCTCAAGATCATTACCAGTTTCAGTACTGAGGTGTTAAAATTGTTCATTAAAATGGCAAAAATGACTTTTGCTTGCCTTTTTAAGAGAAGGTGATGGCATGATTCTCTTCAGTCTGAGCTGAGAGAATACCTTGTTCTTGAAATAGATGTTTGGGAGAATATTTCCCCACCTAGCTGGGCTGTTTCAGAGATTAGATCTCTATGCCTGTCACAGCTTCTGCATAGAAGAGAGCTTGATACCCACAGATGCAGTGGGGAGGGCAAGAGAAGTTGGTTTCTATGGGACAGAGGAAGCTGTGAGTTCTGGTGTCTGTGTAAAGCAAATGCAGCATCATGGAGTCTACAGTTGATCCCCCAATAAACCAATTTTGAAAGCCCTGGCTTCCCGTATCCCCCACCTCACTGTCTTTGATAGGAACAGGAGGTGGGAGCTTCCCAGGAGTGTAAAGATGTCTGGTCTGGGAAACATGAAAGAAGAGGAAAGCTTGTGTGTTTATTTTGTGTGCTGTAGGTTTTAGGACCAGAAAGGCTTTTCTTTTTTTCTAATTAGAAGATAATAATCTTGTTAAAAAGTATATGTTTTGAAGCTTCAAAGAGGGGAAAAACAAAACAAAGCTGCCTTCTGGTCTATAAATACAGTTTGTAAAGCTTCATCAATCCACTGAAGTTTACTGCGGTAACTTGATTTTGGCCTCAGTCTGGAAGATTTGGGTACTTTGGGAATTGTAGGAATCTTGAATCCCGCTGGTAAACTGTGAGAGGAGAAATAGGAAAGCATGGTACAATGCTGACGGGGTGGTATGCAGCATTCCTGCACATCTGCAGTGTCAAAGTGTGGAGTTTATGACTGCTGTTTCTTTCTCCTCCATCAGTAAACACAATCTCTCCACGCCCTTAAGTTGAATCAAACCGCTATAAAGCAATCCATGAGTAACCAGGGTAAAATTTCCACTGGATTAATCACATATCTGGTCTAAAATATTTAAGAAATAAACAAAAAAGGATAGAATATGACCAGCCAGCATGTAAACATTTCCAAAGTGGTTGTTTTTTAGATTTTTTTTGAGCCACAAGTGGCGAAAAGCAGTGTTGTTGCACAAAGCTAGCTTTGAAAGAAATGGATTGTCATCAGTTTACAGCAGCTGAGGATATGATTCCACATACTTCATGAGTATCTGTTTAAAACATACCCAAATGTCTATGGAAAATAAGTGTCCATTGGAGAAAAAAAAAAAAAAAAAAAAAAAAGCTAAAAGCATAATAATGAAAAAGCTGGGCAAACTTTAATGGAAGTTGTAGTGAAAATAAACTCCAATTCTTAAACTAAAGGGTTTTTAATTCTACATCTGTTGTCCTTATCTATCCTTATAGTATATGTATGACAGTGATCATTTGTATGCCAGTTCTCATTTTCTTCTCTGAAAATGTAGTAATAATGAGAAAGACAGACACTAATAAGCTAGATTGAAACCAGACTGTTAAATAAGCTCAAGGCATGGTGACTGGGGAGAGGCTGAAGTTCCAGGCTTTTCAGCATGGTCAAAATCCTTTCAGTACACAGTGGGCAAGGGCAAAAGGTGAGGAAGTGGCAGTTCCCACAGCAAATAGAAAAGTGAATGGCAAGATACAGCAGAGTGGATCATCAGAGGAATATTCTGTATCCATATTTGAGGTGGATGAAATGGTTACTGAATGGTGATAATTATCTCTTTATATGCAAATTAAAATTTGCGAATTTTCTTAAGGAAATGTTAACTATTGTTGCACAGCACTTTTTTCTGTTGCTTTATGAAATGAAATCAGAGTGAAATCCCAGTATTTTCTGTGCTTCAGCTGTGGGGTCATTTTCCAGTTCCATTTTCCTTTTCTGTGCATAAGCCATTTTTAGTTTTGTTACCTGTGTTCCTCCCATTGTCTTGCAAGACACTTAGTGATTGATTCTTGAGAAGCACAGTTGGTGCAGTTGGTATTAAGAAGCAGCAACAACATTGCTTGGATTAACCACACTTTGGAAGGGCATGTATGTGTGGTTGCAAACGGCACTTTATCAATTATTACTGTAGTCTTAAAGGTTCAGGTGGCAGAGGCCTTGAACTGAACTTACTGGAAAGGTGTTTTCTAATTCACACATTGCCCCAGGTCATCTTACACCCAGGTTTTTCAAAGGGACACTCCTTACAGTGGCCCACTCTGAAAAACTCCCACATGATTCATTTTGTCATAGTTTATTCAGGCTATTAAGATATTTTGCTGATGTAGAATACAAGTGCTGCTCTGACCTTTGTAGCTTGCTGGGATGGGGGCTCAGTACCTAAGCTGAGTCCTTGCTTGGCCTTGATCGAGAGCCAGGACCTACAAGGCAGTCTTCTGCATATCTGGCAAGCATCCTTAGCTACCAGACTATTTGTTATTTCTGGATTTGTCCCTGATTTTAATTTTGTAGCTGTCCTGCTTTGTGTTAACTAACTCTTCATTAGTCAGGGAGGAAAGCAACAAGCATTGGCTATTCCAACCCCTGGTTTTATCACTCCCTTGTTACATTAACTAGAGAAACTCCCTAAACACTTGCTTACAAAGTTCCAGATAGTGAAGATGTAAAGCTTCAGCTGGAAAGACTAGGAATTAGTCTTCCCTCTGTTAACTTCAAAACAGTCTCCTGCAGCCACAGGACTGTACAGCTCTGTGTAGTTTAGCCCCCAGCTGTTTCCTCTTGGCAAGGTGCTGGTATTGCTCACTTCCTGCCCAAGGTCGTCTCTATTATGTAAATATATATGTTGGGGAGCAAGTCCCTAAATGTCACTATCAGAAGTTAGTCTGGACTGGTTGTTCACTGCCTCATGGCTATGAGAGGGGGGTGGCAACTGATTTTTTTGGGGGGGGCAGTTTTGGAGCTCTGAACCGGGACCTGGCTGAGTAGTTAGGCAATTATCTGGAGCTATTTCTGCCAGTTTTATACTTCAAAAGGTAGCACTTTGAAGTTTTGTTAATTCTTGTTTCATAAGATCATGTCTCATTAGTGCATGCTTAATTAGTTCCTGTTCCATAAGCTTTGAACATTTGAAAGCTCATGGTTTTTCCTTTTTTTTTTTTTTTTTTTTTTTTTTTTGGCTTGATGGATAGCAAGCCTATTTAATTGATGTTTTGCTTGCTATCAGTTCCCATTGTATAACAGTCAGTGAAAACAGCAATTTTATTGCAAATCCACAAATATTCCTCTTGGTTAACTTTTCTGTGAATGTCCTTTGGGCAAAGCAAAACCGTGCAGCGTGGTAAATAACAAGCATTTGAGTAAACGTAATGTACTTGAGGGAGCTGATGCAGTTTTCCGTGATGGTATTAAATGTATCTATGCCAAGTTGTACTCAATTCCATAGAACTACCCAGTTCTCTCTGGAGATAAGCAATGAAAGTGTAGGAGTGGCTGCCTTTGGGGTGGGACACCTTTCACCAGAAAGCACCGTATGTTCCAGTTAGAGAGCTTTACTCTGTCCTCTCAGCCAGGAGGGCTTCCTGGGGAGAGGATGTTGTATACGAGCCTTGTCCTCAGCCTGCACAGAGCAGAAGGCAATGATCACAAATCACTCCCATTGCCTTTGTTTTCACAGAAGGCGTAGTGTAGCGTGCTCATAAGATTACTGAAAAATAAAGAAAAACATAGTTGAGACTAGCAATTTATGCTTCAGATGACTAGTGCAGAGTAGTTGCATTTAAAATTATTAACTTTTCTGGAGAAGCCAAGGGGTTGTCCTTAAGTTTCTGAGAGACCTCCACAGCAGGTGGGAGCAGACAGCAGGTGAAGATTCATATCTCCCTGCAGAGGCTGAGAGCTGTCAGCAGAGCTTTCTGAACATTAGCGTGAAATGAGAATTCTGTGCAAACAGTATGATTCCTTCCTCCAAGGCTTAAGTCATATATCTGGCATACTACCTGTAGATGACAATGACTAATTTATTCTATTAGATCATGTGCTACTCTCCCAAACTCAAATAAGTTATTCATTTCCAAAGAATGTCAACATCTAATGAGCACTTGAACAGTTCACAAAAGCTTAAAGTTTTCTGGAAGGATGAATCTCTTATTATTAGAAACTGTACATAAAAAATAAAGAAAGAAGCTATTTCTCCATCTTCCACATTTGTAAAGCATTTCCTTTGAGCTGGCTACAGTAAAGAACATATGGATTACCACGGCCAATGATAAACTTAGTGGCACACTACAAAATTGTTTACTTTTTTTTTCCAGGGAAGAGAACTCATTACAGCCCCAGCTTGGGCCATAGTTTGGATGGAAATATTTCTTCAAGCTTCTGGCTGGAAATCTAAAGTAACATTAGTTTGTTCACTTCCATTACTCCATTGAGTAATAGATGAATTAGATAAATCACACAGAAACACTCAAGAAAGGCTGTAAGTACTGCTTAGCATTTTTAATTCTCTTTGTCTCTTATACACTAATTAGGTCTGTGAGTGTTATTTCATCAGATTGCCTTTAATTATATTTGTTTAGATAACAAACTATCTGAAGCATTTGTTACTAATGTTCTGAAACATGACTAATTCAAATGGCAAGCCTGTGATTTTTTTGTTTGTTTGCTTGTTCTCAGAAATATGATGAATTTGCCATATCTGCAAAATGATTTGAAACCACCTAATAAAGAGATGAGAACAGAGATAATATATTTAAAGCTATGAAGTAGATGTTGAAAAGGAGAAACTATGTCACTTTTTCAGCAATTTTTCTAGAAAACCTAAGCAGAAGTTGGAAGTTGGATTTCTGAAAGACAGTATGGTTATGTGTTACTATATATATATTTTTTTTTTCCAACAAATTCACAGAAGTCCAAAGAAAGACAAGCATCTGTGCATCATTGTTCTCACTTTGGGGAAAGCCTAAGTCAAATTAGAAATGTTGAAATTTGTCAACAGGATGCTATAAAACCACCATTATACTAGATCAATAGGATTTATGCTTCTTGTGTATATCACGTACTATATGATAGAACCAAGCAGTACCAAGCTGTACACACCTGTTTAAGTAATGTGTTTTCCCACAGAATTCAAGTGCCAAATGAAACATGAAATGGGATCTTTTCAGGAGCAGTTTTGTCCTTTCCTATCCAAAGATGTTATGTCTATTCTGAAGCAATGAAGGGATTTATGTAGCTTGACTCTAAAACCGCAGAAGTCAAGAGAGAGCCCAGTGATAATTTTGCACAGAGATGTGATTTATCATTGATTTTACATCACCATTACCAAAGCCACAGATGACTGAAGAATAAAGTTATCCACACACTTCTTTATATTGTCCCTCTGCCAAGTTGTAGCTCAGGACTGGGTCTGTGTAGTTCAATTTCACAGCAAATGCAGTCCTTACAGTGCTCCAGTATGGTAGGGCATGTTTGCTTACATTCAGTGGTCTGTGTATGACCATGTCTTTTTACCACTACATTAGCAAAAACACCAGTGCCACGTTGCAGGAAGGAGTTTTACTTCATGGCAAAAAAGAAGAGACCTGTTGCTGTTTGAGACATAAACTCTAGCTAATCACTAATAGCATTTATCTAAGGGTGGAAAATGTTTGTAACCTGTGTAGACTTTTTTAACGTGCATCATTAAGACAGAAATTGCTAAATGACACTGCTTTTACTTCACGTGTGCCTTTATTGGACTTAGAGATCTATTCTTTTAATTAAATAATTTGACTAAAATTGTTGAAGTGAAGAGCTGCTGCTTCTTTACACAGAATTCCAGTTTTTTAACCCAGCAGTGGACTTTCACAGATGTCACCAAGGGCTAAACAATACAGAGATAGCAAAACTCAGAAATGTTCTGTGCCTGATAAGAGTTACATTAGTAACATTAGTGAAATTTCTGTCCCAGAACCAAAGCTCATGTTTCTAGCTGCATTAGTTTGAGCAATGAAAATATTGCAGGATCCATGGTTTAACTGGGTTCTGTCTTTCACCTGCTGCTTCAGCACTGCACTACTGACATCAGTGACAGAGTCTGAGGGCTATTAGTGTGGAAGAAAGTGTAAGATCTAGATATTTAATGGATGTCTGAGACACCATGGTAGTTCAGAATTCATTTAGAATCACAGAATCATGGAATCATTTGAATTGAAAGCGACCTCTAAATTTCATCTAGTCCAACTCCCCCTGTGTTGAACAGGGATGGCTATAGCTTGAACAGGTGCTCAAAGGCTGCTTCAGCCTGGTCTTCAGTAGGGACAGGGCATATGCCCCCTCTCTGAGCAACTTGTTACAAGGCTTCACTACCCTTACAAAAAAAAAAAAAAAAAAAAAAAAAAAAGGCTTGTTTTCTTATATCCAATCTAAATTTCTTCCATTTCAGTTTGAAAACATTTCCCATTATCATCACAGACCCTTCTGAATATTCTGTCCCCTTCTTTCTTACAGCCCCCCTCCAAATAGTCAAAGTCTGCTATCACATCTCCCTGGAGCCTTCTCCAGGCTGATCAGTTCCAACTCTCTCAGTCTGTCATTGTAGGGACGATATTCCACCCCTTAAACCATTTTTGTAGCCCACCTTTGGACATGTTCCAACAGGTTTCCATCTCTCTTATACTGAGGACTCCACAGATGGCTCCAGTTCTCCAAGTGAGATTTTACCAGCACAGAGCAAAGGAGCAGGGTCACCTCTTTTGCCCTGCTGGCCATGCTTCTTTTCATGCAGCTCAGGATATGGTTGGCTTACTGGGCTGTAAGGGTACATTGCTGGCTTATGTCCATCTGCCATCCACCAGTACCCCCAAATCCATTTTGTTGGTGCTGTGCTCTGTGCTTTCATCTCCAGCTTGTACTGGTGGTCGGGACTGCCACAACCCAGCTATAAGACCTTGCCATTGGCTTTGTTACACCTCATGAGGTTCTCCTGGGCCCACTGTCTAGGACATGCTGGATCTGTCCAGGATTCTGTGTTTATTTAGGAAAAAGAGACGGCTCAAGAAGAAAAATGTATCTTAACTGAGGTGTTAAGAGGTTTAAGGATTAAATAAACACAAGATCAGAAGATAGACTATGGCCAAAATAAACAAATCTGTTTAGTCAGGTATAAGTAGAGGAGATGAGAAGTAAGAGGAATTAGAAGACAGCAATGATGAGGGTGACTCACAGAGGATATTCAAGATACAGAGGTCACAGACAAGAGTTTCTAAACCACAGACTAGAACTGTTAAATCAGAAACAGATGACATGCAGAAAAACAGGCCATGATGGCCAGATGGTAAAATACTGTGAAGAACTGTCTGAAGATAAAGAAGCAAAAATCTGTTAAATAATGTTGCTTCAACAGGTGACAGAAAGCCATGACGTGAAAAGCTGAAGGAAAATGTGCAGTCAAAAGGTTAAGATTAGAAAAGCTCTGGGTGCTAGGGAAAGTGCTAATAGATTTCCATTCATTCCAAGAATGTGTATGGAAGAGCTGATATTAATACTCATTCCCATACCAACCAAAATAATGGGAAGGCTTGTAAAAACAGCATACCATTTTCTATTATTCCATGGATTCCAAATCAACACTGGCAGCTTTTAGAGGAGGTCTTCAGAGAGGTCAATGCTGCCCAAAATGTGTTGTTTTTTTCTATATGAATACCTTGATACATGCTGACTGGGCTGGCCCAGAGCGAATTTCTAACATTTCATTGCAATTTATGGTATTTGCCTATCTCTGAACAAGGAGTGGATTGTCCAATATCAGCTACAAAATGCAAAGTTACATTTGCTTCCATCATAATGTAAATAAATACATTGTATCAATCCAAAGGCTGCATCTGTCAAAAAGGACTTCTGCTCCTGTTGCTTATCTCGTTTATCACATTGTTTTACTGTGTCAGACATCACATTTTCAGCAAACCTTTTTTTTTTTGTTTTTTGGTTTTTTTTGTACTCTATTCTTCTTTCCTCATTACCACTAAAATGGTCACTAATTGGTATGTAAAGCTCCCTGAAGGTATTTGGGTGATGAAAGCTAAAATATAGATCCTGAAAAATTCCCCCATGGCTTCTACCTTAGTTTGGTTAAGTTCTTAAGAGAACATGTTTGTAACCAACTTTAAAACTCCCTAAGCACCTGAATTCTTGTTGCTGAACACAGGCAGACAGACATTGGGCACGCAGCTGTTCAAAACAGCCTCCAAGAACATGTGGAGTAGAAGAGTGCTGACAAAACCCCCAAGAAAGGACATAAGGAGAGAGATTCCTTTTGCCCAGAATTCATATAACTTAGTTTAACATTCTTTTACAGTGTCAGAGAATGCAAGTCTGCCTGGTTTGTCTTGTAGATGAGCTCTACACTGGAGGTGTTGTGGCTTTTTCTGTTCTCTCCTTACTCGGTGATACACGGCTGTGACAGCTGTTCCAAAGAGTGCTGAGTCACATTGCCATGGGAGGAGGCTAAGGCTGGGGTCATCTCCAAGAGGCGGGTGGTCCAGGCACTGAAGAGAGGAGTCACTACAGACATCCAAGATAATTATCTGACTTGCGAGTCAACCCAAAGATACCAGGATTAACAGACTTAAAAGCAAAAGACTTAGCTAGACAAAGAGTGTGTATAATCCCGTGTATACATAAGCTGCTCTTATGCTGCCCAGCTGTTAAGCCAAAGTGCTTGGAGAGGTCTTCTTAGCTGGTGAAGTAGCTCAGTCTCCAAAACCAGGCATTCCTCAGCCCTTTAACTCTGCTAATCTAAAAGCGAAGCTGTGGGAAGTCACTGTTTTTTGATAGTTCTGAGAGATGAGTTAGCTAGAAAGCACACTGTCTAATTACCTGCTTGTGAAAACTTCACTGACCATTTTGAATTCATTTTTAGCTTCAGTAAAACAGAATTTCAGTGAAACACCGAGTAAAGGCTTCCCGTCCCCTCCCCTCCCCAGTTATACACTGGAAGGACACAAGTGAGAGAAGTACACTCAGTAAGCAGTGAGGTGATGTGAAGTGTCTATGTAGCAATAAAAAATTAAGAAATAACACGTCAGTGTGTAATACCAGGCCATACTGTGGTGTCCCCTGATAGCCTCTACTGCTGGACTGTGGCTTCACACAAGCAATATCCAGCCATTAAGAGCACATTGTCAGATAGGGTTATCTTTTTAACTAACTGTTTCTTAACCCACCTGCTAAGAAATATCCACAAGTTCAACTTCTTGGTAATAAAGCAGCATGTTAGATGATTTAGTTAATTCCAAACTAAAGTTTAAAAAGAAATTTGTAATTTATGCATTGTTTTCTTCTTCTAAGGCTGGGGAATGAAAAAAACCCTGTTTTCTTATCAAAATGAGGAATGAAATGTCAGTAAAGCAAACACCTGATGACTGTTTTTCCTCAGATAAGTATTATTTGGATTGAAATGATTTCCCAAGCTAAAGGATTACTTAGTTTTTCAACTTCCCATAAGCATAACTTCTTTAGTCAAGGCCATTTTCAGGTACTTGTGTCACTATATGTTCAATAGAGACATATCTGGGTGGGTCAGGAGAATTTTCTGATGGTACCTCTGACAACTTGTTTTTTCTTCAATTAATCCACAATGCTGCCCTTTGCTAACGATTACCAGCACAATGACTGAGCCTATACCATTTTATTATCCCCTACAGGATTATGTCTGCAAGAAGACATTGCGTGTTATGAAAAGCCTGGGAATTGGGATTGTTGTGATGCTACATCAAATGCTAATGAATGTTTCTAACTCTTGGCACAAAACAAGAAGAAAATCCTAAAATCAGCATATCTGATTTGTAGCAAACCCTAGGTGTAACTAATATTAGTACAATGTCATGGTTCAAGCAGGGTGGGGAGAAAATAAATTCATAGCTGGAGATATTTAGAGGGGAAAATTTCACATTTAATATACCACCCACAGTGAAGCCAGAAGCCACGTTTGCTATTGTTAAATATAAGGAAACAACAACAACAAAAATCCAAACAATACACACTCACCCTTTTTAGCACTCTAGATCAGAGCCAGGGGATAAAATTATGCTGTTATGCCCCAAGTGAGTGAAATCATGATAGCGCACACTTTTAACTGAGTGTTGGTGACACCTTACAGATATTCCCCTAGGGCACTGGCAGGTCACAGATTTGCTAAGATTGAGCTTAGATGCTTTCCTGTAAAACAACTGTGATTCCTGATAGTCTGCAGAAAAATTAGTTGTGCTGATCTTTCTGCTGGTCGTACGTATGATGCCATCATACCCGACTGACCATTCAGAAAGAGGTCTTGTCCTCTTGTCCATAATGGCTCCTGCTAAGGAGGAGAAGCACAGAGAGAAGAGAGGCTGGAAGCAGGTCAGGCCATTTCAGGGAGCCAAATGGGTAAAAAAATAGGAGGATAACGGCAGCAGAATAAGGAGAATTAGTGAAGAAGATTCTGTTCTAGTGATATAGTGTGTGTGTTGCTTTCCTCTAATTTCTGTTCTTTGGAAAGATAATTGTATTTTTGAGATGAAGTCATGATTATATGGCACCTCCTGAAGCCTATCTAAGAAATTTAAAACAAACAAACCAACAAACCCAAGTAGCCATACAGTAGTACTTACCAACAGGGGAAAGTATCAGTGATGGCATTTCTGTTATGAAATATGCATTGAGCCTTTAGTCTGCATCTAATGGCTGCGCTACTAACACAGCTGTGAGTGAGCTCTGGCAGATGAAGGCCTGGGGAGGGGAAGGAAAAAGAGAGGCTGCTGTCAACTCAGTGCTTGGTGCAGGTGTTTTCATATGGAGCTGCATTTATACCCTCCTGCAGTATTCTCCGATGAATACTTGCATCCTATGTGTAAGATTTGTGTCTCCTCTATAGCATAAGCTCTCTAGCACAAACTTAAAATCATGTCTCTTTGAACTCTTGGGCTGCTCCCATTCTTCAGCCTAAGCTGGCAGGGCTGGAGGCCTGGTGGTGTGACAATGAAAAAAGAAAGAACCTCAGAAGGGCTTGGGAAGCCAGGCTCCAATTAACAGCAAAGGGCACCACATCACTGCTCAGAAATGAAGCTAATTCTGTAATTTTCCCTGTGCAGCCCGTGCCGTCTGCCCTCCCCCACACCCATAAAATAAAAAAGAAAAAGCAATAGCAAAACATGTCTCTTACTGTGCTTGGGAAGTGCCAAGCAGCTCGCGGAGGCTGCTGCAGAGAAACTAGCAAATGACAGTGATGTGAAGTTAATGAGGATCAGGACACTTGGCGGTGGAGGTTTCTGGGCTGCAGGAAGGAGGGGGGCTCTCAGGAGGTCCAGATAAGCATTAGCAGTTTTGGATGCTCAGCCAAAACTTTTGTGGTTTGCCTGTTAGTACTGAATCTCTTTTTTGTTCAGCCGTTACTTTATACTGTGCGGTCTGGCCAGCAGTTGTACAACAGTGTTTAAAATATACAACATGCTGTGAGACAGAATGCAGCTACCTTGTCAAAGATGCCAGCATTAAATTACAAAGAGGCTAGTATACTATGTATATAGGATGTGGCTATTTTGCCTGTAATAGTTGGGATAGCCAATGCCTGTTATCATTGACTTTAGGATGCAACTGTTGCCTTCAACACTACACTCCAGTTTAGCTAAACATATGAATGGCTGTTAATGAATTTCTTTTTAAATACATGTATAATTAGGTGCAAAATTATGTTAAGACTTTTCAGCGCCTAGCTATTGGAGGCATAACAAGCTTGTTTGCTAGCTGCAGTGTCTTGAATCTGTAAAACACAATGGGTGTGATTCCCAACCATCCCAATTTTTCCCCTGAATGTAAGGGTATTAAACACGGAGTTTTACTTTCTGTTTTCTCTTTATTAATTTCATGAATTTAATTTTTTCTTGAATGTTATTGGCTTTGAAAGAACATACTTAGAGCAGAACACTTGAACAACAACATCGCTGCAACAGTTCATAATCCTCTGTGCTTTACAGTGGGTCCTTCTTTTCAAAATATTTAACTCTGTATTGGCAAAAATAAATGCCATATTCTTAAAGGAGGTGGAACTAAAAATGCAGCTACCCTAGAAGCTGTGTAAGAACAGCAGAGAAACTCTTGAAAAGAATTCATAAGAGAAAACAAAGACACTAGATTAGCTTTGAACCTGGGAGTTTCCCACACCACAAATCAAGTGCATTGTCAGAAAAAGCACAGGTGTACACCACATGTATGGGTTAAAACGTGGTTCAGAGTGGTGTGATGACAGTTCTGTGTTCATATTGTATATATATCCCAAAGAGTATTTACTCATCTGTTATAGATTCAGGTAGGATAGAGATAGGGGAATTTCACTCTGAGATACATCTCTGTAAACACAGATTTGCTCTGTTGGTCACAATGAAATTATTCATATGTGAATTAGTCCCAGAGGTGTTGTTCAGCTGTAATTATACAAAGGTAAAGTAGATAGATAGCCAGAGGTTATATAGAAAAGACCCACCAATCTTGAAGCTCACAGTCAAGACACTCACCAATGTTAAGGCTTGCTGTAGAACTTCCACGCAGGACCAATCTCCAGAAAAAGATGCTGCCTTAGTGGTGGTCAGCCCTTAAATGGGATCTAGGAGAGGTGGAATCAAGCTCCACCCTTCTTGGGAGCACAGCTTAATTACCTTTACCTGTGCTTCCCCCAGCTGACCCATCACTTGCCTCAGATGGGTAATCAGAGGTTCAGGTTGTGATTAACAGTTTCCCATACAGGTGTTTTTTCCTTGTAATAATAGCTACATAGACACTAATATTTAAATACTTATGTATCTATCTCTCCTGCTTTAAGAAAAATTGGATGGAATATGATTATCTTGAGACTTTGCTATGGTATGATAAGAGCCATGAGGCGTTCTCTGCAGGAACAGATTTGATAAGTACTGTGGTATGGATATGAAAGGGCTGAAAAATCCTTGGAGATTTCATAGCTTTCTAAATGACACAATGCAGCAGAAATGGAGGAGATGGGTTAAAAAAGAACAGGAATTTGAAGAATAAAACCAACATAAAGCTGACGTTGTCAAATTAAAAGTGACTTCACATCAGAAATGTGGAAAATGTTGCCTCTCAAACCTGATACTGCGGTAGGCATTTCAGCCAATTTGATGTAGCACAGAAGCCAAACGTAGTGCATGCTTTTGATAATTTTTAAGTATTAATGAGTAGCTGAATAAATAGCTGAATTCTCCCCCCCCCCCCCGTCCCTCCCCCCCCGTCCCCCCGTTCCCCAAAAAATGCAGCTTGAGTTCTGAGGCGTGAGTTATCAGGGTCTGCATAAAGTTTGACACATGCTACAGTTTAATGACTGAAGTCTTTTGGGGATGAAGAACATTGAATCCTTTCAAAGAAAGTTCTGGTGCCAGCGTTTCTGAGATCCACCACATTGGACCCAGAAAAGGGGAAATTTTAAAAAAGGAGAAATGTTATATCAAATCCATAAATGAATTGCTTTGTTTTTAGTCATAGCATGCACTAGAAGCCCTGAGTCAGCTTAAGGTCCGTGTCTTAGCCACCTGTATTCCATACACAAGAGAGATGATTGCTGTCATCAGGCCTGTACAGGCCAAAGAAAGATTTGACAGATTATTCTACCATAAAAATGCATTTGCTGGCCAGGTTGGAACTGAAAGTAGATTTGACCAAGAGCTGATCACAGATTTTGCATCAGCTCTGGCTAGTCCAAGAAGAAGTAATACCAACAAAAAAGCAAAAAAAAAAAAGTAACCATTCTGCTTAAAACATATTTGGCAATTAAAAATGCATGAAATTTGTGAAAGGGCTGGTAATAAACAGTGTGAATTTTGCTAAAAATCAGATCAATACTTATACAGTCCAGGTATCACATGAAGCGAGAAGCTGGCAGTCAGACTAGCGTCACTCCTGCGTAGTGTTATTGTTACAGGAAAGGGAAAATATTTTCTACATCCTGAATCAGTTCTTTAAGCCCTCTCCTACCCTCCTTGAGAGTATGACAGAATTGATCAGCCAAGCTGAACGACACTGGCATTGCAAACATTTATTCATACCATCTGGTACAGAGTCAAATCCAAGTAACAAAAGCTTTTATTTTCCCACAAAGGCTGAAGGTTACATAAATGTTACCCACATACTTGTGGCATCCCAACATGTTATTCTCACGTGCTGTAGAGAGATTGACAATTCCCAGACCAGAACAAGACAGCCAGCCACGAATATTCCTACAATGCAATTGCTTGCTAATATCTCTAAATGTACACTTTAGACCCCTTGAAGAGCATTAAGTTCCGTTTGCTTCTTATTGCAGAGATCATATACATGGTCCAACATGACAGACAACATTGCCAGTGGTTAAATATGAGGGTAGTAGAGTTTTTTTTTTGTTTGTTTGTTTTTTTGTTTTGTTTTGTTTTGTTTTGTTTTGTTTTGTTTTTTTTTAAACTTATCTGGAATGACCACTTACTTGAACTCTCTTATGGCTTTATTTCAGTCAGATGCTCATAAATTAGGTAGGCAATCTGAACTCATGAAAGTAAATACATGTATGATGCTTCACAAGCGTATAGTCAGTCTCACTTGCTGTTTTTTCACATATTCAGATGTCCACATGAAACTTGTTATCCCTCATCATAACTGAAGGAGTTTTAAGATATTTTGTAAAGGCTGATTGAAAACGTTAAGTACAGCCCTTCAGAAAGCTCTATGCTGTGGAATATCCTGTTCAAAAAAAATAAAATATATATATATATATATATATATTTATTTTTTTTTTTTTCATAGCTTCCATATCAAAATTTATAGCACCTTATTTACAGCCTTACAATTAATAATTTACATGAAGCAGCTTCAGGCTTTTAGAGCACAAAAATAAATTGAGGTCTGATAGGTAGCACATTTGCTTACCTGCTACTGAACTCCTGTTTATGCGATGCTCAACAGGCCAGCTCCTCTGGTGCTTCTGTTCATGTAAAGGCCCACATCCTGCAGTCACAAAACTGTTAAGGAAATTTTATATTTGAACATTCAGGAAAATCTGGTCAGAATTATTGCTTTCTTGAAGGACAACATTAATGGAAAATAAAAATGAAAACAGAAGGGGAAGGGAATTTACGTATTTTTTGGTGGGGAAAGAAAACACTTACAGTAAGCTTTGATTTTTTCCACATGATATTCAAGTGCTTGACATGAAAATGAAAGATGTGTTTCTCTAATTTGCACTTGCATTTTCATGATATTTTAATCAAAGTGAGTTTTCCCTTGCTTTCCTGAGACGCACAGGGATTTTCTCTGAATCAAGTTCAGCAAACAAAATGTTATTTGGGAACTTTGATGGGAACAGGATTTTATCTTGGAGAATAGGTCAGCTCACCAGGCTATGGGGATCTGCATTTCCAAGCTCCAGGGGGGTACATCATAGCTGTGACAAAAAACAGTGGGATATGTTAAGTTAAAAAATAAAATACTAAATACAGTTCTTTATGAAGGGAAAATTACCTGATGGTAGTAACAGAGAAAATGGGAAAGTCATGATTACATAGTGAAAACTTTCCAACATTCCTTTAAATCTCTTCCTTTTAAAGAAGATCTTTGGCCAAATACAAGAGCCTTATATGAAAACCTGTTTTTGAGCCTCTGGCTGTGGAAATTTCCAACTTCAAAGATCAGGCCAAGCCCAAATCTTGCGATGTGCAGATAAAGGAAGATCTGTTTCTTTTGGAAAAGCTATTAATGTCTCAATTATGTGAGTGTATCAACTTATTTCTTAGACAACAACTTAGGAGGTCCCAAAGCCTGATACTCAGAATGAGTAAGTGTGTCTCAAAAATCACTGTATACCTGCCCTATTTATGCATTTCTGTTCCTAGGTGTAGGTCTCACAAAAGGAAGCATGGTTAATAACTTGATTTCTTGAAGCCCGCATCTTTCTAGAACAGATAAAACCTAGTAAGGACAAATGAAACTAGCTTTACTTTTATAACAAGCTCAGCTCAGTATAAATCCTCCTCTTTTCAAGGCTTAATTATTTAGTTAAATAATGCAGCTGTCAAAAAACAAAACAAACAAAAAAAAACCCTAATTTATACTTGTCTGACTGGTTCCCCATCACCTAGGAAAATAATCTGTCAAATAGAAAACCAAATTCTAAGGCACAGTGGAGGAAGAAAGCAGTGGGAATGTTCCCCATGAGATCAAATAAGGACTTGAGAGTTTGATTTCTATAGCAAGAATAGTGCACAGTTTCCAGATGTTTATGGCTTTGAAGAAAAACTGGTCCAAAGAATGAGCGCCTTGGAAGATATCCCACTGAGTGCCAAGTGCTGCGCATGTGAATTTTCAACTTCTGATCCACATAATAGCGGACAAGATTGTGCTCTGGACACATAACTCAGAGTATTTAGGGGTATAGTTTCAGTCTTCCACAATGCTGGGGGAAAAAAAAAAAAAAAGAAAAGAAAAAAAAAAGAAAAAGAAAAAAAAAAAGAAAAAAAAAGGAAAAAAGAAAAAAAAGAAAAAAGAAAAAAAACCAAAAACCAACAACCTCTCTACACTTTCTACTACAGTTATGAGATATCTTGATTAAGGTTTTACTGTTCATGACCATGTTCTCAGCTGACCCTTTTTAGAGCAGCTCTATGGTCCTGCAACATACATTTTGTAAAGTTATTTATTCAATTCAGCTAGGGGGAAAAAGAAAACCACACAAAACCACACCCAAACACTGATCAGTCAATGAATTTCTTACTTAAGATGCTCTAATAGTGAAAGGGATAGACTATGATTATTGCTTTCATAAATAAAAGCATTAGTGCCATAAAATAAGAAGGAATAAGAGTCTTGTATGATTGGCATAATGGTAACTGAAAAAGTGTTTAAAAATAAAACTCAGTCTTGTTTGTGTGAACTGAAATCATTTTGCCAGAAGTTGTAGGCAAAAAATTAATAACTTATAGTTTATACTGTCATTGTTGATTGTTTTTATTCTCATTTTCTGTGTATATTAAAGGTAGGGATCCCATATTTCCTTGGTACCTGAGCTCTAAAGTAGAGGCAGTCTCCTCTCTGGGTAGAAAATTCAGAGACAACATGACAGAACTTAGTGAAGGATGCAATTTTGTCCACAATATTTGACTTTTATGTTTGGTGTTTGATAACAACAGTTAATTATGAAGGAATCTTTTATCATTTCTCAATCAGATTGGTCCTAAATTATGCTGTTATGCAAGAACAGTTCTTAGAGTCTAAAATTAGAAAGAAAACTAGTAATCAGAAAGAACCTTTGATTTATCTTTGGAGAATGAACACTCAGGCTTAAACAAAGCTACTACATAGACTTGTAGTTAAGCTCCCTAAAATGTATCAGCTCAAAGTGCATTTATTAGGAATCAGGCTGTTCAAATAGAGTTGAGCATATCGATTAATCAGGCCCTTGAGATACACCCTCAAAATAGACTTGAAGAGCTATATTCTTCTCCTAGCAATGCTAAGAAACTGTACTGATACCCAGCTTACAGGGAGACCAACCTTGATGAAATATGTGGACGCACATGGCTGGAAAGCTCATATCCTAGTTAAGCAGGAGGAGCAAGTGCAAGGGTCTAAAAAGCTTGTGTAGAACAGGGTAAGGCTTGTTGAGTTTTCAAACTGATTTTAACACTTTCACTAACCAGACTATGCAGTTAATGTTTCAAAATATTTTGCTGCTTTTCTCCCTTTAATTCTACAGTCTCAAACAGTCATTTCCTTATTCAAACTTCTATTAGAAAAAGTCTCTTCTGTTAAACATTTATGTCTAATTTCTAGTAAGAAAAAATATTCAACATCTTTAATAAAGTTACTACAAACTACACAATTTATTTTTGTTACATTGTCATTTTTTGGCAAATTAGTTTGGTCTTGTTGGCAGAGCCCTTCTGCAAATCTGAAATATCTTTGCCCTTCCATTTTACATCCTTTCATATGACCACAAAAAGACACAGAATACTGGGATTAGTGACCCTTTTTTCCATGACACTTATGGTGGAATATGAACAGTCAACCTGCCAGTGGCACTTGGGACAGGCATTTTAGATCTCTTTGCTCTGTTCCCAGGCAGCTGGGTCTGAAATGATGCTGAACCGCTCCTGCAAGTCCTGGGAGCTCCCAGTGCTGCTGGTTTTGTTGGGATCTGTAGGCATTTGGCACCTTGCAGCCAGTCATGTCAGCCTCAGGTCACTTATAGGATTTCAGAATTCACCTTCCACCTGACTGAGTGCTGCTTTCACTACCAGAAAGAGCCTCTTTTGATTCATAGATGTACACACATATTATAGTCCTCAAAATAATCTTAATACATGATCCACCTGGAGCACTATACATTGTTCCCATTATATTTCTGTTACTTTGTAGAGGCTGTATTCCCCATTATTTCATTTGTTAATGTATATAGGAGTGTGTTATGCTACACTGCTTTCATGGACAGTTCCTTTACTATACCACCATGGTAAATAAACTGTTATCAGCCAAGGCTTTTTATTCCTTTTCTCTCACGAAGAACCAGCAAATCTGGACCTCAGGTTGGTCCGTGGGTTTGCAGAACCAAAGATGCTGTGGATGGGGTAGGAGAAGGCAGCAGCAAAAGGCAGTATGAATGTTCATTTCACCTTCCTTTTCCGGTGAGATATCATGAATGTAGACTGCATTTTTACATAGTAAATTTGCAAGAGTGTTGTGTAACTCATGTTCAGAATAGTAATTGAAATGTGTAGTGTTTATTACATTCCCATATGTTTGTAATCGAGGTACAACTCTAGTGGATGGGAAAGGAAAAGCTATAATTTGCTGCTTAGCATCATAACTGTTGCACATTCATTTAAATAGCTTTATTTATCTTCTTCCCCATAAAGAACCTTCCATACTGTAAATTTATTGAATAGTTAATGGCCCAAAAGTATGGGGTTCATTACAAAATGAAGTATTTATTGCTGTGTTAATTAAATAAAAGCATTGTAATCTTTCCAAATTGAACAATTATGCTCATTTGAACATTTTAAACAGAAAATCTTTTATATACTAATTGAGTTGCATAATGAAAAGCACGTGTAATGGAAATTTTAATCAAAACAAATACTGAAATAATTTGAACACTTTTTACAATATAAAATGTCTACCTCAGTTTTTATTAGAAATATTATAACAGCCAGATTAGTTTCAGAACTCATGACCTTTGAGTGCGGTATATTATTTCTGAGCTGATAGGCCACCCTCACATACCAGTTGGCTAACCCCTTCAACATCAAAGTTACTGCTTGGCTACTAGCCCCAAACCATGACAGACTGGCTGCGAGCCCAACGCCTGACAGCCTGGCGCTAGGCCTGCAGCCCGAGCTGACAGCCCTTTCTGCGAGGGGCTGATGAATGATTTCTGGCAACTCGTCCTGCGTCCTGACTGACTGAGGGAACGGCATTCAGTCAGGAGAAATGTGCACAAAGCCTCCACAGGTCTTTGGGAGATGGCGCTTTGCCGAATGCCCGGATCAACCATGTGTTCACACCCAGTTATTTATTTATTTACTCAGTTCAACCCAGTAACCCTGGAATATTCACAACTGCAATTATACCTCAAATAGCTAAGCCACCTAACATCTAAATTGCACTCAAAATCCAAGTAAACTCAAGCTGGTCTTCTGCGTCTCTCTCTTTCCTGCTTTGAGCTCATGAAGGGTTAGCTGGCCTTGGTTTTTCACTTGTGGACAAAAGAGGAATAATGTGTATTCATTAGTGAGTCTGAGTAAAATTCCTGAAAGATGAAATTGCATGCCATGGAGTTGCAGTCCTTTTTTTTTTTTTCTTCTTTTCAGAGGAAAATGTGTAGTGCAGGATCTTCTCCTGGGAGCTTTGTGTTTGTGGACTGACATTTCCTAAATTCTATGTCCATTTAACAATTTCATGTTATTAAAATGAGGAGAAAATAAAAGGAAAAGAATGATTTAGATCCTACTCTTTTCTTGATGTAATTGCACTGTAAGGGGAGCGGTCCATTACTTGACATCAAGACTCTCCTGGGATTACCAGGAGACTTAAGGATAAATCTCCAGAAAAAACCCTCATGTAATTAAAAGGTATCAGCAGTAAGCTGACAGTATATTGATGAAAATGTTTTGGAAGCAAATTCTTACTCAACCTATCCTTAAAGTGAATAAGTATTTATAGGAATATGCATTAGTTATTTCTTACAATGACTAGGCATAGAGGTTTCGATAATGAACTAGGCCTAATTTCTCAGGTGAATAAATGTGATGTTATTAGGTGTCTTAAGGAGCAGCATTTTACATCTGCACTGCAGCAGACACTGTAGCCATGTAATGCAGGGACTGCAAGGAATTTTTGTGGAGCTAAGGGAAAATCTAAAATGTAAAATGTGAAGATGTGATGAAAGCACCTGTGATAATGATGCCTTTTGTCTATTGCACACAAACATAGGTACAGGCTCTATAGAATTAAACACGTTAATTTCTTGACTTGTATTGGGAATGTGAAAGTCTGAAAGCTTACACAATTTTATCCTGTTACACAATATGCCTTTATAGCTGTTTAAGCCACAGTTTGTAGGTTAACGTGAGCAGACATTCATATGGTACTAGTAAAGATGAGTGCACTGCCAATATGTTATGACACTGACATTTCTAGATTGCTGCTAATAGAATATGACAAACCTGAGAAAAAAGCAAACTATAACATTCTTTTATAATACAAAAGCCATTCTCATCCCTCCTCCCTGAAAACTTGAATGAGTTAAAAGATAAACCTACTGCAGTGAAAACTTGCTCTCACTTTGCTTATATTAACATGGAATTGATATCCTGTTGCTCCAAACATAGTCAGCTCAAGCAGGGGGGAACATAGCTGTAGGATGCCTGAAATTATCCCATCAGGATCTAGTAAGTAAGCTGATGAAGGAGAGCTATAAATATGCTATAATATGAAGTAAATATTTAAAACAATATAGAAGCGGATGGGAAAGCTTTTTATGCTATGGGATGACAAATGCAATAGCCATGGATAGTGCTAAAATATTACCATGCTACCTCTGTGATACTAAATAATCCTAGATATTTCATTTTGCTTTGGGTCAAACAGTAAATCCCCCTGTTGTTCTTACTGTCCAAAGTGTGTTTTCAGAGCACAGACTCCTGGGAAGTGTGCTCCAAAACATCTCCCATGTTGCTGTCAGCGGTGATGAACCTCTGCCCCAGGACTGCCCCACAGCTCATCAGTGCCATTTAGGAGCTTGTCGTGGTGTTAATGGTTAATGTTAACCTCTTGCACCCCTCCCTGGCCCGCCCCCTCCCCCCACAACAACAACAACAACAACAAGAAAAAATCCAAAGCGAAAGAATGAGCATCTCTATTCCTATTTATGAAATTAAAAACAAAAATGGAAAGTGGTAACTAGTACAGTTTCCAGGTTTTCCCTTTTATTTGAATTAAATCATTTCAGGTCATTAAGTCCATCTTAGACAGGATTAAGACCATCACTGCTGGGTTATGTGAAGATTGAATGACCAGGTCAGATCTTAGAACTGCCTTTGTTAAACAACATGAAGTGAAGTGAAAGAAGGATGACAGTCTTAGCAGAAGTCAAGTGCAGGGATTGAAGCAGTGGTTTGGTGTATGGGTGGCAGAGTAAATCTGCTTGTCACAGCTGTCTAATGTGATTTTTCTCATCTGTCACTTTGGTATGACTCATTAAAGACATTAAGAACTTAATTCTCATTGATTTTAGTGAGAAAGGAACTCCTGGAAATCCCATGAGACATTCAGCTACATTTTTAGGTAACAGAATGTATGAAAAACTATGTACTAGCTCTGTGTTAAGTGGAGAACGTATCTTAATCACTAAGAGTCTTGAAATTAAATAGGCTATAGAACCCGCTCTTTTTTTGTTGTTGTTGTTTGTTTGTTACTATAGTAAGAATGATTTTTGAATGCTAAAATGAACCAGGTTGAGGTCCCAATGCTGGATTATTAATCACTGGTGTGGTCAAAATTGGAGAAATCTAACATCCATTACCCAGGCATAACTCTGAAAAAAAACAGCATAATGTTTGCCAGGGTAAAGATTTGGACTTACAGTGCATGATTACTTTGTCTTTTATCATCTGTTAGATCAGCAGATTCTTCTCAGCATGCAGCATGCACACAGGATATAATTTAGACCACCTACAGATCAGTTTGTCTGATTCCTAACTGCAAGTCATTAAAAACCAGAATGTAAATATGATATTTGAGCCAGTAGGGCCATCAATATGGAGTGTAATTCTGCCTTGAAATCAGAGGCATGTCTCGCCTGACTGCATTTCACAGCCATCTATTGTCTATGAATTGTCTTCTTGAGACACCGAAGCTGTAAAGATGCTGAGTTGAGGATGTGCTGCTGATACAAAGGCTGTGATTAAATCAGAATAGAGATGGGCCTTGGTTTAGGTGCAGAAGCACAGAGGCAACAATGTTTTTACTCCTCTGCAGGCCAATTAGGGTTAGGAGCGACTTCACTGTGCTGACTTCAGTTCTTCAGCACTGCAATAAAACAGTGTCCACACTTCCTTATTGAGAGGTTGATTTTAGCCAAGTGCAGTACTTGGGCTTGAGCTTTCCAAAGAATTTTAAGACCATGCTCTCCCACCTGTACACGTGCATGCTGGGCCTTCAAAGCTAGCTAATCAGAATCAATAATGTGTAACAAAATCCACTTTTGGAGCTGGAGGGAACCGGAGACCTAAAGTATGTATGAGGGCATAGGGGAGGTGGTGATTCACCAGGAGCCTGGTGGCATGGAATGCCCCATGGCTGCTTTTCCCCAGTACTGGCACTGCCTTACTGTAGGCAGCTTGGCTGCTGTGTACTCTGCTCTTACGAGGTTTCTGAGTGATTCTTAGCACTCTAGAGTCATTGCCATTTATAGTGTATGGAATTTCAGTGGTGTTTATATTTCCATGTAAAAACCACTGATATGATGACTTAGTCATTTATGTAACATTCAGGGATAGATGAAGATGGGATTCCTGGCCTCTTTCCATCCTGAAGCATGTCTTATGTTTGTAATATTATACCATGTTTGCTCGGATGTATTTTTGTTGCACTGATGAATTTGTGATTAACGAGGTTTTATCATAAAAATTCTGTATACAACTATAAATTACATGCAATTATATGTGCAGAAACAATGTAAAAAATATTTGGTTTGGAGTGCACTACTTTGATTTGGCCACATTTACTGGTTATACACAACTAATCTGTTAGACTTATTTTTACAAAAACAAAGTAATTAAATAATGGTAATTATATTTTTGCATGCAGACTGAGTGTCATAATGTGGCTTGTTAATGAGAACAACAAAGAACAGTAGGATTATATGTATTCCTAGTGTAGCACAGTTGTTAAAAATCAACATTACAACTGGGACTAATTTGGTCCAAAATGGATAATTTCCCAGAGGCCATTGCTATGTGAAATCTTATCTTTGAGAGTAAAGGGAACAATGATCTTAATTTATATTTACTTTCATTTGCCTATTTCCATTGGTTTCAGTATGATTATACAGGTTAAAATGATCACAAAGTGTAAATAAATTAAAATATATAGCACGCTTGTGGGTAGCCATGTTGCTTTGAATCCGCCACTTTTCAAACATAGCTGTGCCATATTGGGTTGTGTTACATTGGTGAACCTTAGGCAGGAAGCCCCGTGCTATCTGAGGGATTACTTCCCTGGAGGTTTTGGTTGTATCTGAAAGGATGACTTGACCAGGTGTAGTTTGAAAAACAACTTTCCTTTCAAATAACAGCAACATACAGGTGCACCTGGTCTGCCTTTGCTCTTCTAATGTATTCCTTAGCCTGAGAATGGCCAGGAATCAGCTTTGTAGGAAAAGGGCAACTGAGCAGTCCAAAATGCTGCTGTGTTGGGGCATTACCCAATACACATTGTTAAATTAATTGCAACATGCTCACCCAACAGGTTGCTGTTAATGGCAATTAATGCTGAAGTTGTTGAATTACATCCATTTTTCTTGCAAAAATATTGCTGTAAGGCTTATTCCCAAAGTCGTTATACCTGTGAAAGTCATTTAATTCAGGCCTGGACAAAGCAGCAATTCCAGTGGCTCAGAATTTATGAAAATGGTCTGCGTTGATAAATCTTTACATGTCTGATATATGAAAATAAATGTTAGAGGGGAAGCCAATTTCAGCTTCAAGTTTCTAAAAAGTAATTATAAGCAACAATGAATAAAAATAATTTTTAAATTATGAAGCACAGGTTGATGGTTTCCACTTAACAATTTCAAAAATAAATTTGGTGTGTGGGAGGATTAATATAAACACACAACACTATTCTGTCCTGAAGGCTGCAGTCTGAAAAAGGATAATGATACATTAGTGTTACACTGGGGTGTAATACTCTATACCCTAATTTTTTTGTGTGTAGAATAACTTGTTTTTCTTGGATAGAAGAATTTTTGTGTCAGTTCTCAGCCATGGTACAGTTTCTTCTGGCACAGAGACTGGGGAAGCTAACATTTATCTAGTCAGACTGTTAGCACCTTACAACACAGTCTGAGACTTTCTTTGGTCCCTCTACTAAATAAACTTAACAAAGAGTTTGGGAAACACTGTTTTCTCTTTACAGATGTCCTTTAACCTCCATGGCTGTTCCTAGTTATGTATTTATTTACTTAAAACACAGAACTCCTGTGAAAAAACAGCCTGCCCATCTCTGCAGTCATTTCCAATTCCACGTGGAGAAGATTGTCAATGTGCTTCAGTTTTAATTTGCCTCAGCATAATTTTCTTTTCTGATATAAAAGCTGGGAATATGCTGACCTTCATTGCACCACTGCTTTCAAGGATCCAGAGCATATACACAACCAGCTCTTCGTACATGGATTGTAATAACATTAATTTGAATCCTAAAGGAATGCAGTGCCTGCTGAACAGATTGATTTGCAATGTATCAGCTAAGAATGCTGATAGTGGGTGGTACGCTATGGAGGCTAAAGCTACAGCCATCTTGGCTGACTATTTTGGTATTACAATTTTTCTTCAGTGTAACATTTTGTTTGACAATGTTTGAGACTGGGTATAGCAGGACTTCTAATGGAATATCCCATTAGACCCGCTGTCCCCTGATTGCGGTGGTGATGGGTATCCTCAGGGCAGGACAATTTGCAGTGCCCAGTTCTGCAGTTGGGCACCAGCCCATGTTTTGAATTCCAAATGCTTCAATTTTTTATTTAAGGGTGTTCAGTCTTTCAGATGGATAATAATTTCACTGATAAAGCATTGCTTCTCAGGCACTGTACCTTCCCTGTTACAAAATCTACGTGTGCTTTATCTAAACTACCAGAAATTGTTTATTAACTACCAGCCTCTGCCCCCCTGCTTTTACACATAAAATCACTATCATTTCTTCTCATACTTGAACGTTCTCCCACCTGTCCTTAATTTAATCTGTGAATGTAAGCACATAAATCTTCATGACATTTTGGCAGAAAGTACCTATTTTCGGATAACTCCTTCTGGAAACTCTGAATCCAGGTGTTTGTTTTTTGCATAAAGTGTTGCAAAAGGGGAATTTTAATGTGACCATACAACCAAAAACTGGTTACATTTGGAAATCTGTAAAAGGGTGGCCTAGCCTGCGTGCAAGCATCGTGTATCTTTTCCACACCCTGAGCTATTTTCAGAGAGTTAATTACAATCCCCCATCTGTAAGGGGTAGGAACATGGGATTTTAATGCCACAAGCATGTGATTGCACAAACTTTGTTATGTGTAACCAGCGTGCACTGGATATCTCAAAATCCTTTATCACATTTGACAAAAGGTCTGAAAAGTGGAATGCTGGTCTAAAGATGAATTTTTGAGATGGAGTGAAAAAGAAAAAAATAAAATAAAAGGAGAGATTAAACAGTTGGCTATTTTTTCTTTGCCCATATGGTTCCTAAACAAAGATCAGAATCTATTTGAAATTTGGATCATAAAGTATGCACTGAGTAGTTTTGACATAAGGATTGCATGATCTGCAGTTTGCAAAGCATTTTACCTTTGGTTACTCTGGCCTGCAGGAACCATGAGCTGGTCTTAAGGTTGTACGCTGAACTGAAGCAGAAGAGCTCACACCATGTTCTCCTCCAGTTTGAAAGACACTGTATAGAGAATGAGTATCATGGTAAGTGTGTGCTAGTCTCCAACACGTGGAAAAAATCTCATTTAAAATGATTTCAATTTATCACCAAACTGAAAATAAACAAGCAAACAGGAAATAAACTCAAAGAGGGGAAATCTAGGTTAGATCTTAGGAAAAAATTATGTACTCAGAGGGTGGGAGGAGGTCACTGGCATGGCTGCCCAGAGCTGTAATGCCCCATTCCTGGAGGTGCTCCAGGCCACGGATGGGGCTCTGGGCTACCTGAGCTGGTGGGGGGCAACCAGCCCTTGGCAGGTGGTTAGAACTGGATGATCTTTAAGGTCCCCTCGAATCTAAGCTGTTCTAAGATTCTATGAAATGCCTCTAAAATCACTAGGATTTAAACAAATATTGTGCAAATCAGCAGATCTGTAAGGATATGGTATCAAAAGCCTTCTGTCTCTGGGGTGATTGGAGGGCACTGTGTATTGCAATCCACAACCTTTTATTTTTCTCCCAAAGCTGGTGGGAGCACTTTGGTTGTTAATGGGAGAAATAACTGATGAGGAGACATTCAAATATGGGAGGAAATGAAAAGAACACCACAAAAGAAACAAAAAGAAAAAAAGTGGGAAAAAAGTGGGGAAAAAAGGTGCAAAAAACCACATCAGGGTCTTTTTGGTCTTTTTTCCCCCTCTTTTATGGAATCTCAGCACTACATTCCCCTCTCCCTGAGGAGGTCCCCTCCAGCCTGGACTGAATCTCACACACACATCTTGTCCCCTAGGAGCAAGCAGGGAAGAAGACCACAGCAGACCATGCTGTTTGGGTAGGATGGAGATACACAGGGAGCAGCATAAGGCCTCAGGCAGATCATCAGACACGCATTTTTCCAGTGCTGGCGTTCCCTGCTACAGACAGACAATTTTTATCCCTGCTTTAAATCCTGTAATCACTTATATTTTACCAAACAACAAAAAAACCCTTTCTCCTTTTTTAGTCCATTGCTCCTAATGGACTAATCCTACAGAAAAGCTCTGAATCCCTCGCTTTTCTATGGGGCCATGCTCTCTTTTCTCGTGAGAAGGTGGAGGCTGCAGTCCCTCAGCAGTGCAGGGGCACAATGGGGCACAGGGGGTGGCAGCTGTGTCCCCCAGCCCCGCTGTGCCCTAGCCCTGCTTCCCACTGAAGCTGCCCGCGGCTTCGTGAGCCAAGGCGAGACACTGGGTAAGGAAGATTGATGCACTGATTGTGCTGCAGGAGGCCGAGCCATTTAGCTGCCGCCTCCTCTCAGGGTTTTAATGCCAGCGTTGATCCCCAGGAGCCTGCTGGTGCAAAGGTTTGTGCTTGTGGTGCCCAACAGACCTGCTCTCACTTTGTGGGTCTCTCCCACATTGCATTCCTGAAGGTGAGCACAGGCAGCTCCATGTGCTCCATCCCTTTGCTGAGAGAGAAAACAGAAATTTGGATGGGCTCGTGCAGTTGGCTGTAGTTCCTGTTGCTTTTTTGGCATCATCAGAACAATCCCTTTAAAATCCCAACTTCCCATGAACTTATCCATTCTGATCTGAATTTTGGGTGCAGGGATTCCCGCTGGCCACCCTAATCTCCTGCCTGGGCAAAGGACTCTTTTCATGCCGATGACACAAAGGACTCTGTGGCAAGTTTTACACAGTATGCGCAAATGAACCACTCAGCTATTTGCAAGCAGGAGGAGATTTTTCTTTCTTTCTGTATTTCTTTTTAAAGTATTCAGTTCATAGTCACTTGTTCCTTTTACTCACTCAAGCTATCCCAGGGTAGAGAGCAAGTTTCGTGCCAAAAATAGAACCATATTCTACTTCTGGGGAGAAAACAGTTTTACTGTTCAGAAATAACACTTTACATTTGCTCTAGCAATCCTGAACTGTTTATAGAGAAACATTAAGCTGCTGATAAAAACAATTTATAAGGTGAAATTATGCCCCAGGGTCAACAAGACTTGTCCACGAACATCTGAGAGCAGAGTGTGTTTCCTGAAGGCTCATATTGCACCTTTCCTTGCTGCTAAGAAATATCAGCTAGCATGGATAGTCCCAGATGGAAAAAAGTGACAGTTGTTGCTATCTAAGGTCATGATAGATTTGCCAAGAGGCATGAAAGTTGATCTCTGAAAAGAGGAAGAAAATTTGAAGAGAGAAATGTGTTCTAAAAGATTTATGGATATTTCTGATGTCTAAATGGGACGGAGTCTTCTAAGGGGGCTGAGCTGATGTCTTCTGTAACACCAAAGTCATGGTGCTTTCCAATCTTCCATCACATCATCCCTTCTACAGGAAGTAGGGCTGAGCCAGTGGGATGCAGGGGAGGCAAGGGTGCTGCACAGCTCCAGCAAGCTTCTAGGAGAGATGTGGGCCCCAGCAGGATGCCATTGCCAGCAGTGGGCTCCCAGTCCTTCTGTACCAGCCTTCAGCCCCAGGTGCAATGAGCATCCCTGGACTGGAACAACAAAAACATTCACTGTCCAGTCAAGAAAATATCACCTTGCTTGATATGAGGACAGGCTGAGATAGCTGAGGCTGGTAAGCCTGGAGAAGCACAGGCACTCACTAGACCTAGTAGCAACTTTTCAGTATCAGGAAAGGCGCCATAAGAAAAAGGGACAGACTCTTCAGCAGGGTCTGTTGTAATACGACATGTGGAAATGATTTCAAACTAGAAGAGGGAAGATTCAGATTGAATAAAGAAAACAATATTTTATAATAAGGCTAGTGAAGCACTGGCACCGGTTGCCCAGAGAGGTGGTGGATGTCCTGCCCCTTTAAACATGCAGGGTCAGGCTAGACAGGCTCTGGGCACCTGATGGAGCCTGTAGGTGTCTCTGTTCATTGCAGGGGAATTGGACTAAATGACCTTCAAGGATCCCTTCCAACTCAAGACATTCAATGTATCTCTGGTTATAACTGCTAACTGCTGCTGGATTTCCGGGAACAACTACAACAAGAATTGTATGTTTCTTTATGATAATAGAAGCAGTCAGCAATCTGGAACACAGATCTTCTCTTCTTGCACTTCTTTAACCTTGATATTTTGAAACTGAAAGTGATGGTGCCTGTGGGTTTTCAGTGTCAAAGTGTGTCCAACAGAAATCATACAGGTCTTGGTGGCTAGATCTGTTTTTTGTTTATCTGGTTGAGTGGAGCTATCAGTAACTTCAGGGGCTTGGGCCAAGTTTGAACATTTTCTGGGAGAATGTCCCACTCAGTCTATCTTCTCTTTTGTTAGTAGAACTCCTTTCATAGTCATTGTTAAAATGCTAATCGCTGAATTAGAAAATCCCCAGATTTTTCACAGAATTATTTCCCTGACCAAAACAAGTCAATTATTAAAATCTAGAGTTTTTGATAGAAAAGAGGACATATTTTGGGCAGCTGTACTTATATCCCTAGTGTTTAGCAGTTCCAGGTTTTATTTCCCCCAAAAAAGATGAAAGAATTTGCATTTTTGAAATCCCAGAGCTACATAATATTCACCACTTCAGCATGATATTTCACAACTGCAATAGTTTTCATCTTTTAAAATGCTGTAGTAACTTAAATGGTAGTGTTAGCTAGGTTTAGTGTGCAGTGCAAGTAATTATAGGAGCACAGGAATTACTCTAAATACCAGGAGAAAATTAACCTGGTAGTTACATTCTTTTCTACTTGTGTTGCAGCTGTATTGTTCTCAACTCAATCTATTAATCCTGGTGTATTTGTTAATATACAGATGGTATCAAATGTACATAAGGAATAAGCAAAGGAAAACTCACCAGTGGTGGTGCCTTGGCTGAAGAAGCTGGAGCAGTCCTCACTGGTGAGCAGTCTCCAAGAGATGCTGCTTCAGTGGGGGTCAGCCCTTAAATAAGGTCTCAGAGGGGATGGAGTCGAGCTCCACCCCTTCCGGGAGCACAGCTACATCACTCTCACCTGTGCTCCCACAGCTGACCCCATACTTGCCTCAGCTGATTAATCAGAGGTTCAGGCTGTGATTACCAATCTCCCATACATACGTGCCCAAAAGCATGTATTAACGCTTCCATACCATCAGAAATTTTAGGCAATTCTGATAATCACCAAACTGGCAAATGTTTCTGTTTTAAATTTGTTTAACTGTTATATCTTACTGAGATGTATCCTCATTTCACCGAGTAGATCCCAGAGCTAAAGAAAACACCTGACAGATACTGACAAGAAGTAAAATTCTGGAGTTGAATATGTGGATGCAAACTGGAAATGGCTCATCTGAAACCACCCAGGTCACTGCAGATCTGTGTGTACTGGAAGGGGGAAATTTAATCTCATGGTTATTGATAATTTTCTTGCCATTTTAGAAAAATCTCACTTATTTCTTCCTGCTTTTGCAACACTCAGGCTTCACTGTAGGGGGGAAATAAGCTCTGAATAAGCTGCAGTTTAGGGATTAAGATTCCAACAGCATGATATGCTCAGCTGTATTGCATAAATAAATATCTCAATTTTTTATTTTATTTTTTAGATTCTGCCATGTCTGTTACTGAAACCAAAAGCATTTGTACTGCCAAAATGACTCCCAGAGAGTTGCTTTGTATTTACAGAGACTTTCGGATTGTCAGAGAGCCACTGGACAACTTATTTAAAGTTACCAAATGTTAGCAGTAATGTGGGAATCAGACACTGAAGCAGAATTTCAGAGAGAAATCAGTCAATTCAGATTTCACTCAGAGAGGAAAATAAAGGTAACATTAACACATTTCATTAAAAAATAAATATCTTTGTTCATTAAGATCCTCGTGTTCCAGAATATATAGTTCTGATTTAATTTTTCCACATGAAAATAATATTCAAAAGAAAACCCAATCAACCAAATAACATTTCCACTATAGCTATTGAGTTCTGCTGTGGTGAGGAGGATAGGATGCAATCACATAGTGATGGGGTTCACGTCTACAGAGGTTAATGATGCTTTGTTAAACTAAAATTAACTAAATATAACTACAATTGCTTTTCTTTGGTTCACATGTATTTCTTGAAGATAACTGGCCTATTTGCTCAAGATCACCTACCAGTTTCTTCAAAATATTGTTTTGCTTTTTGAATAGTATGCAGACGATCCATCTGAGGGGTTGCTATTCAAATGTCAGAAGTCTCATTGTGGTTAGTTTCTGAAGCAATGTGGTATTGTTCCTGGTTGCTGATAGGCTGATTTATATAATGCGGTGGATTGCAAATTGCAGTCACAGCAATGGAGAATTAGCTCTAGCTTGGAAAGTCTGCCTCCACTTCTCTGTACACCTTGAGTTCTCCAGTGGTGATAATGGCACACAGCACACTGGAAGGATATATGAAATATATGCTTTTCTTCTGATACAGTGGGAACTATTGCATGAGTTGGGGCAATCATTTAAGTTCCCACTTCTGTGCTGGGGTGCAGGTGAGAAGTGACTCTGAGATCAGCTGCCGAGCCCCATTCCTTGCTATGAAGTGAAGATATGCTGGAGAGAAAGTTGTGCCTTTCAAAGACACACATCATTCTGCGGGTTCTTTAAATAAGATCTTTTATAGCCCTCTTCTGAAATACGCAGGAGAGGTTTCTATGAGTGGAGGCTGGCCTGTACATACAGAAGTAGGTGTGTAGGGGACTGTGCCACCCACTAACTTGAATCTGATGATGATTACTGATTTTTTCTTTAGTTCTTGGAGAAAAAAAGAGATGATTTTGTCAATAAAGGAAATAGAACAAACATAATGGCACGCTGAATTGCACAGGACCAAGTAAGGAACAATCAGTGCAAAAATGTGCTTGAAAAACACTGAAACAGTGTCAGTGTTAGTATAGTTGGTGAAGAATTTGGAAGTCTAAGCCAGGGGAAAATGCTTTTAAAGAGCAAATTATTTGGTATCTCTGGCTTTTATATAATTCTTTTTAAAGAAAGTGTTACAGATCCCAGAGGCATGTTCACAACACCTGTCCAGAGGCTGAAGAGAGAGGCACACCAGATGCATGGCAGTGCTCCTGGCAAGCATTTGTTTGTAATCTGCTGGTTTGGCTATACGGTGGGAATTGCTATTTCTATACTTCACTAAAAGTGCACCAGATTTGCTTTGTGTCACTAGCATTTTGTGCAGGGAAGAATGTGCGCTAAGCTGACTTTTGGCAGGGCGTAGGGGAGAACAGCTGTACAGCCAATAATTAATTCCATAATTGCTTTAACCTAGACCAAAGCTGAGACAAACCTTAAACGGAAACACAATGCTGCCAGTGCTATGATCAACTGTCTGTGGAGCCAGAAACGCTAATGAAATATGTTCAGCAAGATCAGGAAAGAGCTCAGCAGACCTGAACCCTGTCATTAGACATGCAGCGGGGGGCCTTTTAAAAGCAATATATTCCCAAAATGCAAATATGCTCTGTTTCTCTGCAAAAGTTAGCACATGCTCCAATCTGAGGAGAGAAATCATGAAAGGCAGAGGTGCACACTCAGCTCTCTCCCCCTCGGGAGAAGCGATTGCTCATCTATTGCATCTGGAAGTCCACAAGAGCATATGAATGTCTTCTTTCCATAGTTTCTACCTAGATGCTTACTTCACAGAGACGGCTTGGATGTTGCCAGTCTTTCAAATGAGTCTGAACTTCCTCTAGACACAGACACACCAAGAAACAGATGTATTTTTTCAGTATTTCTTCTTTTTCTTAGACATTTCTGCTGAATGTTGGGCCGACGTCAGTGGGTGGTTTGTGCATGGTTTCTAATCCAGCTGCACAAGAGCTTCTCATTGCCATAAAATGCAGATCCTAGCAATTACACCCATAGTCTCTTGCAAAGACCTGAAGCTGGAGGCCTCTCATTTAAATGAGCAGCATCAGTGAAGTCTTTCCTTCCCCTGTCTGTGTTCAGACTGTGGGATGTTCTCATGCAGGAATGCTTTCAGATCACGCACACAGGGCAGTTCTTTTTGACCAGCTCCATAACTGACCCTACACACCTGCTCATGGTCGGATATTTATAAACCTATGGGTGGAGTTTTCAAACTCTGTTTTAATAACAGAATGCAGGAAAAACATGTCAAAAGCTTCAGGCAATGAGCTGAATGTGCAGCTGAGGGTGAGCTGAATATCTTGAGCTCCATTATCCTGTTCAAAGGAGTGCTATTGGTTTAGCTATGCTTGGACTCCTGCAAGACTCTTTAAATAACTGCCTTGGGTGTCTACTTTTGATTTTAATTTTTGGCCTCATAGAAAATGGTATTTGTATATTAGAGTGGTGAAACATCATCAAAATATCTTTCTATGATACGTAGAAAGGAAACCATAGAGCAAAACATCAGTAACCACAATACCAACTGCATAGCCTATCATTGCAGTGCCGCTTGCCAGTAGCAAGGCCTTGCACATATAATTGCCAGTTTCTAAATACATTGCTGGCTTTCAAAGAGAATTACGACATAAATGATCCGCAACAATTTCTTACACTTCATTCGTAGCAGTTCTGCCAGCTCCACCTTTTCTCTTTACTGTGAAAGCAGAGAGAACTGATTTTCTTACCCTGAACAAAATGTAGACACCTATGGTCTGAATATGAGCACTAATATTGCTAATGGCACCTTCCTCAGACTCCCTAAAGTACTGTTTCTGGACAAGAGTTTGAAGGTAAATACGCATATACAATTGCATTTATGTATCTATGTGTAACTCTCTACAAGTATTGATATGTACATATTTGCAGTCCCACACCATCTCTCTCTGGTTGCCTGGTGCAATAGGCTAACTTTTAAGTGGCTGCTGGCTACTGTGAAACTTGATGTGCAAAAGTGGTCCTGTGCTTGTATCAAGAGATGATGACAAACTTCTGCCTTCAGTGAAGAGACAACATACTTGCGACATCTGTCTACCCTGTAAGTCATTCTGTCCTTGTCAAGAGCCAAGAAAGCTTAGTAGGCATCTGTTGCCTTTTAATTTAAAGCCTCTTTAGTATGTATCAGATATGCAAGCTTACAAAACTGAGTTTGGTTGTAGCCCCTCTCAACCAGTTAATTGTATACTATTGATGTATTTGAGGTAATATATTCCTTTATAAAAATACTGTAAATGAAGGGACAGTTCATTCTCTGGCTGTATCAGTCTGAATGTGGGGTAAGTCTCAGTATCACTGATGCTCTCTCTTTTCTTGTCAACAGCTTAAGTGCGTACAGATTCCATCTTTACATTCTATAATCCATGAAGTATTGCTAATTCATTATCTGTTGGGTTAATGAACAACAGACATTTAGTTCTTGTTCGCTGCTACTTCATACTTAGACTATGTGCCCTGTTGGTAAAACACTTTATTCTAAACTGGAGTTCTGGAATTTATTATTTTTTCTTCTTGTTTCTGTTGACCACAACTATGTTTCATAAGCAGCACTGTTTCTTTAGTTTGTGCCAGCTATGGAGAAAGGATAATGGGGGAAAAATAAATCACAAGAATGACAATCCTGGCATGAGCTGCCTTTTCCAATGTACTGCATTTAGCTCTTCAGTTCCTTGCAAAGTGCAGACGTAATTCTTCGTTGGCACAGGTCACAGGAAAGTTTACTCTCTAGTAAAATATGAGAGGCACCACAAACAGAAGTGGAGTAATGCAAGGCCTACTCAGCTGCTAGCAGTCACCAGTGCTATTGCCCACATTTTTGTCACACCAAGTCAGAGCCTGAAGGCCCTGTGCCCTGGGAACTCTATACAAAGTACTTTGGTCTCTAACTTTTATTCCTTTCATGTACCTTCTGTTTCAAGATTTCATTTACAAGCAAAAATGTGGTCATTTTTTACTTTCTGTGGACTAACTACATGAGGACAAACTTCACCCTGTTCATCTTCCCCATGTATGATATACATACCTCTGGACAGTGAGGCAGTAAGCTGACTCAATGGCTTTGGGGCCCCCGGGGATGTAATAAATTCTTATTAATTAAATGGAGAGGGCAGGGCACACTCATACTGACAGTCACATCTTCTTGCATCACACACAAAAATAAAGATAGTTATGGTTTTGTACCAATTCAAATGCCAAGAGATTGCAGCTTCAATTTTGTCTCAGCTCAGTGACACTGGCACAGAATACAGAACCGAAATCACATCCTTGTCCCTCCAGCAAAATTCTGGGTTTTGCCAGTTCAAAGGGAGAGAATAGCACAAGGCTCAACCCTGCAGCCTTTACTCTGGGGAGTTTCTTGTTACAAAGAGAGAGGATTAGGCTGTACAAATCAGCTGCATAATTAACATTTTTATTGATTTATTTTTTTATTTTAATTTTAATTTTTATTATTTTTAAACTAAGGAAAGCAGCAACCAGATGTCTATAAAACAGGTCTAGGCTTAATCTAGTTGGCCACTGGATGTCACTGATGGCCTCAGAATTACAATGCTAGTATGTAAATACAAACTGGTTTTTAATAAACAAAATAAAAATAAAAACAAAACCCTATGCATCACCCATATTTTGAAGGAGTAACTAATAGTCTCTTTTTAGCTGTGAAAGATTTTACTGCTGAGTATTTAAGTTCTTCGTGAAAATAAGTGTAAGTCTTTCTCACTGTGGTAAAAGAAGCAGTGGTTTCTTTACGTGGTAATAGTCCAGAATACCTACTGCTTCCACAAGCTGATACAGAGCCCTGTTATGTTCAGGCAGCCAAACTGGTAAGAGTTTACCTGTATTAGAAGTGAAACTCCTGCAGGTCAAAGGTAAATTTTCTGAAGACTTTAAAATACAAAGTCTTCTTTTTATTTCATTCTGTTCTCCCTCTTCATATTGTCCCCCTTTAACTGAGATTTAGATTGGATATAAGGAAGAAGTTATTTACACTAGGGGAGATGAAGCACTGGCACGTATTGCCCAGAGAGGTGATGGGTGCCCTGTCCCTGCAGACAATCTTTTGGATGGGTCTGGGGTTGTGAGACCCTGTACACTGCAGGGAAGTCGGACCAGATGGTCTTCAACAGTTTCTTCCAAATCAAATGATTCTGTGATTCTATGATTCTATGAACTGTGATGGGGATTGCCTAACAGTCAAAAAGCAGGACCATTGGTGCAATCCATGAACCAGCCTGAGGCTGGAGGTACTGAAGGTCTCATACTCTGGCACTTTGGGAGCTCAGCTTTGCTGAAAGGAAGCCCTGCATTTGGGGAGGTTTGCTAGCAGTAGCTGCCTTCAGCTACAGTAACCTAAGTTGACAGGAAGCAAAATCATTTTTGTTTTGGTAGGTAAAAATATATCAGTGCTTAAAGCCTTCATTTTCTGATGAAGGAGAAGAAACTCCCCTCTAAATCAAGCTCAGACCTGTGCTGTGCATCATGATTTCAGCATTGCTGCACATCTGTTGGACTGTTAGTAACTAAAATGCATTTCTGGAAAGAGCAAATATGAATGTTATTTCCCTGCAGTTTTTGGGATAAAAGTTGAATGGCACTGCATGAGACTGAAAGTTGAGTCACAGCTACTGGCATGCCTAAGCACAAAGCAGTGACAACTGCTAATGGCGACTGTGTGAATAGTGTCTTCGTTAAACTTTTGAACACTTACAGCGCTGACCAGTTATTTCCAGAGGACAAAACAGCTACAGCTGGGTCCCAAGCAATACTGGGAAGACAAGTCTCCTGAATGCGTGCTGAACAGCTAGATGGCTACTCAAACTGAAAACTATGGGGTTAATTTTCATACTAAGCTCACATTTAGAAAAACATGAAACAGATGTTCATATCAAAATCTGGTATTTTTTCTCTAAGAGCTAAACATGAAAAAGAAGCGAAGTTAAAGCATGCATGCTAATAGCTCCTTTCAAATAGTTTAGTCTTTTTCAAATGCATAGATGTTCAGAAAATCTCAGTCTAAGCAATTCTGGGTAACTTAAAAAAAGTCTGTGTTGGCTTAAGCTAACAGAGTTGCTGCTTTATCTCAACAGGAAAGAACTTTTCTCTTGGGGTCTTCTGTCTCACCATCGAATTCTTGTGCTAAATTAACTTAACTTATTAATCGGTATGTACATATGTCTGTATATATAAGGATAATGTGGCAAACAGGCAACCTGCATGGGGAGATACTGAACACACTGGGGCTGGAAAGAAAAATGCAAAGAATAGTTAGAATGGTCCTTGCCAGGTCCCTCTCTGGTCAAAGCCATAGCAACAGTCAGACATGACACAATAAATGAGAAATGTAGTACAAATAATACCGAATCAATGATGTACTGTACTCAGCATTTTTTCAGCAATTTTCAATATTAGGACTTGGGTCATCTGACACCCAGATCAGCCCATGGATCACTTGATGCCCTGCAGCTGCTGCAGTTGCTGTAGCTCACCAGCCTGGGCACTCAGCTCTGGTGACTGCAGGTCTGCATCCCATTCTGTGCATCTAGCTGACTTCCAGACAGATGTGTTAGAAAATTAGAGCATTTGTTATTTTTGTAAATCCGAAGATCACTTCAGAGTAGAAAAATATAATTATTTTAGATAAAGTCAGCTTCACTGACAGTAGTAGCTTTGCGAGTGTTACTGAAGATACTGTTAGTGCAAGCAGGTTTTTGATGTCTGCTCAGAACTGCTCTAGTTAAATCTAACTGCATCTCACCACTCCTTCTTGCTGCAATTATTTATCCAGAACATTTCTTCCAGCTGTGTTGACTGGCCCTTTCAGAGATTGTCGACATTTCCTCTTGCTTTTCTTCTCCCTACTTGGCCTGTTTTGTAGGTTTTCTTCCAGCATTCAAGAGCATGATGATCTAACTCCATGAAGGATTAACTTGTTAAAACAGGCAGTGGCTGACCAGAGATCTACTGAGAGCTGAGTTCTATCTTTGATATCTCTGACAGTAAAGAGATTATGCCCCATACAGTCCATCCTTCTGTGCCTTCTTCTTTGCAGGACTTTTTCCAATTAACGGTCATTTCAAAATCAATTTTCTCTAGTTAAGGCCTTCAACATTCTCTGGCACTTGGTTTAATGTTTGCCAGAGACTTGTGGAATATGCTTTTTATGCTTCAGTGGTAGTCTAATAGGTTTTAACTTGGTCTCTCTGACATGATAATGATACCTGACCCACAGTAAGGCAGTGAACCACTAAGGACACCTTGTGTGAGAACTAAGGGGGGCATATGGGGGACATCCTTAGCTATCCCAAAATCCCGTTGCTCTATACTGTATCACTGTGACTGGGAGGTGAAATGAGATAGAGGGAGAAAGGTTACTTTTCACTGTGATGATGAAGTCTTTGCAGTTTTAAGCCATTCAGGATGAATATCCTAATTGAACATGCACAAATAGCTATGCCAGGATGTACTTGCAATATGGTATAAAATTCATGGCATCGAGTTCTGGCAGAAGCAGACAAAGCAATGTGCAGCTCAGTTCAAGTTTGCTGTAGAGACATTATCTAATTTTAAAGGGAATAACTCCAGCATGGTCAATTGTAAATCTGTGGGAAGAGACCATGCATTGACTTGTGCACATGGTTTGGGAAAATGGTAGTGCTGTCCAAACAATGCTGAGCTTGCTCTGAAGGGGTAAAGCCTAGTGCTAGAAACTCTACAGTTGTGTTGGTATAGTCTTTGATGGGGCTGGAGCACCTCTGCACACACAGGTTTTCTTCCATATTCACATATGCACAATACTACTCCTAATTCCCTGAAGTAAGTATCAAACCAGAATCCTAACCATCTAAGAAAGACTGCTAAATGAGAAGAGTGACAAGTAGATTATAGGTCCTCATCCTGGACTTTGATCAGGCTTCCACTACAGTCTACAGTATCAGTCAGAGTTTTATCCCTTGTTTTGTCAACAAAAGTCACTCTGTGGATTTAGTTATGACAAAACTGTGCATTCACCAGGGTCATTTATTTCACCCATATTACGCAGCAAAAATGAAATTCTGCCAGAATAAACATGTCTACACCATGTGCTAGAACAGCTCTCTGCAATGGTCCATGTTTATCACAGGGAAACGGGGAGATCCTGCTCTAGTACAGATAAAACTACAAGACATAAGGTCAGACAGAAAGAGTCTGGGAAGTGTCCCAGTTCCTAATGTTACTGTCTCTTCGCCTTAGTAGCAAAGAGGTATTGGCAACTCTAGTCACGCTGCCTCACGCAGAGGAGCTACGGACCAAGGGAAGCTAACTGTTTCTGTCTGGTTTAATTTGACCACTTAAATAGTTAATCCCTTTGTAATGTCATTTTTTGGCATAGACATCATGTCTGTCTACTTCTGAAAAGATCTTTTTATTAATGCAGCTTTTTAACATATGAAACAGTTTGCATCAGCTTACAGTGCCTTAGCAGCAGCAGACCGCTGTCGGTAGGTATGCACACAGACAGACACACAGACATAGGCATCCATCCATACATATTATGTCTAAACATCCTTTGCTCAGTCCCTTCTAATTTTTCTGATTTATTTATTTGGTCAGTTTTTCTAGTGTTTTCATACCTTTTGTTTCATGGACAATGTTGCTACCTTGTTCCAGTATGTTTAGCTCAGGTTCTGCGTTGCTTTAAATTCTCCCTTGTAAATAGTGAAAGTACTGGAGGGAGTCCAATGAAGGGTCACAGAAATGATTAAAGGAATGGAGTATCTCAAATGAGGAAAGGCTGAGAGAGCTGGGAACTGTTTCCCTCATAGAAGAGAAGGTTCTGGAGAGATCATATCTTTATATAAATATCTGAAAAAAGATGGAGCCAAGCTCTTTTTTGTGGTGCCCACTGATGATATAAGAGATAACACAAAACTGAAACACAAGAAGTTGTATCTGAATATAACCCCGCCCACAGCAGGGAGGTTGGAACTAGATGATCTTTGAGGTCCCTTCCCAAATTGTTATATGATTCTATGATAAGGAAAATCTTCTTTACTATGGGAACAACTGAGCAATGAAGCAGGCTGCCCAGAGAATTTGTAGAGTCTGCATCTTTGGAGATAATCAATAGCTGCCATGACACAGGCTGAGCAATGGGCTCTAAGAAACCCTACATGAGCAAAAGGAGCCTTGACTCAATGACCACCAGAGTGCCTTCCAACATCAGCAGGTCTGGGATTCTCTGAAGTAGGATCATTAGATTAGTACTTAGGTTCAGCAGGACAGCGGTGCAACAGTTTGTTTTGTTTTGTTTCTCAGTATGTAAGGAGTTTGTGACAACTTCAGGGCACACTGAAATAATTTCAGCCACTCGCAGTAGGCAGTTTATAGGGAAATGACTTTCATAATTAATATCAACATGCAGTCCTGATGCTGAGAAAGCAGCATCTGTAACTAGACCATTAGGCAGGAGCTGCAGTGGATTTCTCTTCCACAATTCTTCTATTTATCCCTGCATGAAAGTGATGAAATATCATCTATGTTTGCACATGTGAAAAGATCTTGCACAGAGGACTCATGGCTAAGAACATGCATGTTGTGTTTTTACAGCAAAAATAATGTTGGTTTGCAGTGCCTAGTAGTATTTTTACCAGAGGTGTGAGAGTTTAAGAAAACAGCTGTATACGTCTCTTTTTCCCCTCCTTTCTTTTCTGGATTTATTTAATTTTATTTAAGTCCATTCAGAAATATAGTCAGAAGTAGAGGAGGAGAGGGACTGGAACACAGACAAATAGGGGAATGAAAACTGAGTGTGATTTAAGTCAGAAAGCCAACCTTCACCTGCACCTTCTTTTCACAAGAATAATTGTGAAAAGACTTGTCTTTCCAACAGATGATTTTTTTCAGGTACCTGTAATAGGCCATGGGAAGGTGATGGAGTAATGGAGTAGCTAGACTTGACTAAAAAGATGTTTAATTTAGAGGTTACCAGATACCCTTCTGGCAACTTCATATTAAGGTTTTTGATATATTGTGGGGTATTTCTTGTTCTCTGGGTCAAATTTGGATGTATTCTTATGGTAGAATGTGCTGTGTGTCAGCTGACATGTATTATGCTCTATCTATGTCTTGTGAAAGTAAAAGTAGGCAAGCAAAATGCTCTGAGGCAAAATTTGGATACATCAGAATTAAGAAAATAGATACAGAAACATTCTTTCATAGGTTAGAGAAGAAGACTTAAATAAGAAATCTTTAAGGCCTGAAAATAGTCACTGTCATTAAATTGGCACTAGTAAATCTATTTTCATTATATTTCATGCCCCTAGCTCTAATGTCACACCATTTTAGTATTTATATATGTCCTATAAAGCTTGTATATTTGATATATCATTCATTAGTTTATGCTGGCTTATTCTTTGAGGTGTGATAATTAAGAGCAGTTCTTCAGAGTATTCAGTTATTCTCTTTTGGGCTTGTTAATATTTTAGTTGTGTATTCTGATTTCAATGGTTTAATGGTTTCCATTAAATAATGAATAAAACCCCTTTCAGGAAGCCAGTTAAGAAATGCATGACTTATTCTCTGTGAGTTATCTTCAAGTCTTGGCATTTTGGGGCTAAGGAAGAATTGAAAAATAGTTTTATCCCCAACCACACAGTGACAAAGTGATTGGACTGTTTTATATGGTAGCGAAATTGCTAGTACAGGAAAGTGACTTTGTTACATATTTGTTTCATAAATTAGAAAAAAAAGATCTAAGGTAACTGTTCAGCTCATCTGGTTTATAACAGAAACCATGACTATAGTGGATAGAGTACAAAGATGAGCTCATTCAAGAATTCTTCTGAAACAGTAATTTATCACCTAGGTAATTTTAAAGGTTCCTCATGTCATTGTAAGGGTGGCAGATGCAGACTTTAAAAAAATGTTCTCTGTAGCACCTGAGTAGGCTAATGCTTAAAATAAAGATTTAACTATAGACTATGCATCATGTAACTATTGGCTAAAAATCTTCAGCATCTGTACTGAAATGGATCACAGAAAATTATCTCTTCTTCCATTCAACAAGGATGACTTCCAGTATCATTAGCAATTGTTCCCAAGAAAATTCTGTTTTGGATTATATTGTATATACAATGGGAATTTATTTGAGGTTTCCCAAGTTTACTAGTTCCATTCCCATGAGCTAACAGACAGTAGATCAAGTGCTTAACAGTCAAGAATTCCCATGGCAAATATCCACCAACGTCCCTTTCATCTGATGCAATGGCATAATGCCCATTCTTCTGCTTCATCATTCTCTTTCACTGTATTCAGAGTTCCAGGAAAGGCCCATATCATGTATTAGACTTCGCGGGAGACGTGAAGCCTAATCTTTAAAACCTTATGGTTCTATTTCTTTTTTTGCTGACCACTGGAAACAATTACAGCACAGACAACACATGAGAATGTCTGACAGCTTCTTCAGTTTCTTTGCACTCAATTACTTGATGAGACTTCAGGTTTATACTTACTGCTATCACAGTACTAGAGACTTCATTTGCATCTACGTCCTGCAAATGGACAAGAACTGGGTAACTGATGGCCAAGGTGGGTCTCATGAGGTATGTATTAAATAAGTAAAGTACATTTTTAAATAAGCATTTTTGTTATTTCTGCCATTATGCTAGGAGTACACGAATGGATACTGATACCCAATTATCTGAAACTTTTGTTCTTGCCCTTGCTGAAGGCTTACAGCCATCATATTGATTATAGTTATCACAAATTTACGATCATCACAAGTAAAGTTTACTTGCTACTAGGAATTTTACAATCTTCTTCTGCCAAATGGTTTTCAAAAGATTTATGTATCCATACAACATCAAAAATGCATAGAAATGGTGACTTCTAGTAAATAGAAAAATCCCAAACCTTTAGATCTTCAGAAGCACAATTCTTCATTTTTCTCAATTAAAAAGTTTAAGAACCTATAGCAGCATGTTGGATGGTGACCAAATCACCCAAAATAATGAAAAGGTAAGGGCCCTATATTTTCCTGTGATGTTTCTCATGTTCTTGATATAAGCGAAGTTTACTACTTATGAATCTGGCAGGATGCATTGTGTGAGACCAGTCATGTGATAACTAAATGAATAAATTCTGACTAGAAATGAAGTCTCCAAATGTATCAACAGGAACAGTTGCAAATTTACTTGAAGTGTACTTTTCAAAAGTTGGTCTCTATTTTTAATGAACAACTGAAAACTTGCTGAGACTTTTGCAAATATGTTTGTTCCAAAGTATGATGAAATTCAAAGAAAACTCAGATGTTCTACAGACGTTACTGATGGCTCTGCATTAGGCTTCAACCCCATGTATGTTTCATACAATAGCTCTGTCCTTATCTAGCTGATGTATAATAAGACAAAAGCAAAGAGATGTTAAAAAACCTGAATTTCTTAATTTTTAAAAAATATTGGATTTCACTGGACCTTTTTGTTCAAAGGCTTTTTGGTTTCCATGTTCACTGAATCAAAGAGAATTTCTTCAGATGCATTTTAAAAAAATTAGTTTAATCAGAATGTTTTCTGTACCTTTGATCTGGGGTGCCTGTGTCTGCTTTCTTCAAATACCTCATATATACAAGCCTTTTGATGCTTTGAGAATTTTGCTTGAAATAACAAACATATACAACTAAATTGATGTAAAATACTGCTCTCTTTGAGCATGGACAGTACATGAGACAAAGAAAATGACTGTTATGTTGTAAGTAGTGTTTCCAAAAGCATGCAGACCAGTATCTTCCTGTAGCTTGCCAAGGACTGTTCTTGTGCCATTTCTTAAAAAAGAAGAAGAAGCAGAAGCAGATTCTTGCAATAGTAATTAGCAATATTCACTCAGTCTCATAGCACTCATTTCTATGTAAATTTCCAATTAGTCCTATTGTACTCAACAGAATAAATGGCTTAATGTATATTGCTGCACAAAAGTGAAGAAAATAGAGTAAGAATGAGCAAACTCTAGGAGTAATTTAGTGTTTCTTTTGCATATGTGAATGATGATCCATTCTTGGCTCAAGAATAATATAAATACACATTCCTCAGAGGAGAGGAGAGATGAAGGATTGACGTGGATTTTTCAAGGAATTTTTTTTTTTTTTTTTTTTTTTTTTTTTTTTTTAGAGAACATCTTGTTGAAAATCACTGAAATAAATTACAGTGAATAGGTGTGGTTCTGTTTCTATCATTCAAATGTCTGAATAGTTACTGCTGTTAGTGGGGGGAAAAAAAGATGTCAGTTATTCAGGCATTGAATTAATACACTGTTTATAATAACTTACACACTACCATTCTTTAAACAGAAATTATCACAATGGAGGTTTCCATCATGCTATGCCTATTCTAGCAAAAATAAAAGCATACTAAGCATCACATATGTAGTAATAATTATTCTGCAAAAAATAATCTTCATGCAAATTAAGAAGGGCTTAGGTCTCTTGTTTATTGGCCCTCAGAAAATCATGGATTTTTCATGTTTAAGTACATACTGACAGGGAAAATGCTCACATATTAGTGTGTTTGGCTTGTACACTCATAATCCATTAGGATCTCTGTCAACAGTCCAGGCCCAGATAGACTTGCTTTCTTGTATATTCACCTCTATTTGTTGGCCTGCCAACCGGGTGCTTACTAGCAGGTGTTATAGACGTTATAAATTAAAAGATTAAAGCAAAGAAAATTAGGCTGCATAAGGGTAGTAGATCCTGCCTCAAGTGTAATAGCACTTTGACTGGCAGAAAGTCCTATTCATTTAGTTGGGCTGGAATAAAGCACCAGTCAAACTGGTAATGACAAAATTACATCCATAGATTATAGTTATTAATTTTCTGCTCGTTTCAAAGTGGAGGCGCAGCAGTAGCAGATCTGCTCCATGCGAGTTTTGAACCAGCTTCTATTTATTTGATGCCTTTTCTGTTAAGTTCACTGGGCTCCAAAGCCTAGTAGACACCCACGATATGGCTCTTCATTGAGAAATACAATCAGTGGATACGGCTCTTCATTGAGGATACTCTCAGGCCTACTGCTTAAGACTTTAGGGCCAGTGCTCCTCTTGCAGTTTGCCTGATAGTTTTGACACAGGCTTTTCCATAGCTCCAGACTGGCAAAATTATTTTATCATCTAGATTGCACAAAAGATGCAATGAGCAAGGCAAAATGTAAAGTCACCTAAATGCATTTTCTTCCTTTGATTTCTTTGCTTCTCTTGGCAATTCATTGGTTTTAGGGAGTCTGTTAAAGAAACTAAGATGCTCCTTCTCTACTATTTGCAAAAACGCTTCTATAGAGTCTAGCAACAACCCTTCCTGTGAGGCTTTGGCTCCTGCTTCACATTTTGTTTCTGTCACACTGTGCTCTCTGTTTCTCTTTTTTTTTTTTTTTTTTTTTAGTTTTAGTTTTAACGTGGTGAGAGATTCTTTCATTTCAAAGTGCTTCAGCCTCTCGGTGAAACGATCAAAGCTTCCCACTTTGCTCCTTTGCCTCCCTTTGCTCTTTCCACTCTTCTACTCAATTGGAGTCCAGAGATGAAAAAAAAAAAAAAAAAAAAAAGGTTTTGTCCTAAGTGGAGCACTCATCTCTTTGCATAAAGAAATTCCCTTCAAAGGGATGATTAACAAAGCTGAATGGCTCTCTCAATTATTAATCCTATGCAAAACATCTGATTTTTTTCTGTCACCACCTTTAAGTTTTGATTCAAAGTAAAAACAAATACAAATGAGGCACCAGTGAAGTCCCAGCTTCTGAGCAGAGTATTTGATCTGACATAAATGTAGTATGAAACAGAATACTTGCATTCAACAGGGAAAGATGCACTGAATCATTAGGATCAGGCATGGGCTGTTTTTAATCTGTGAATATTTTTACCTGTATCTTTCCTGTATATAATTTGTTGCTTCTTTTGCCCCTGGAATATGGCAGTGGGAGCAAATAATTCACTGAAGAGGAGTCTTAGCAGAAAGCATACCTGCATTTACATGGGATTTCCAGTAAGGGTCCAGACATTCCTTGGCTAATAAACTTCTTTTCCACAAGCAGTAACGTGCAGGCATGCATTCTTAAACAAGCAAACATCAGTATAAAATGGGTTAGACACATTCTATGAATGAAAGATGAATTTTGTATATTGTGAACTTTCAAGTTGCTTTCTTTTATTGTTTTGCAATAGGGGAAATTCTACCAGTGGCTTTCTTCCCACCTTCTTCTATCTGAGAAGAAATGTTCTGCAAAAAGATGATCTGATACATACCCAGCCTTTTTGGTGGTGGTTTCTTTATGATGCCTAAACTTTATTTTGTGTCTGTGCTTTCTTCTTCACTTTTTAATAAGAGGTGAGTATTTTTTAATGCTTATTTTTGGGTACCATCTGATTAAAGACTAAACCCAAGCCTTGCATTTACTGTGCCAAATATTATATCATGAGAAACCAGAGATATGAATAGGAAGCTGCTCTGCAACAAGGTTGTTGTTGAAAGGCAAACAGGGTTCCACAGCTCTACCCTCCTCCTATTGTTGGCTTAGCAGTTCCATTCTGGACATGCAGGTTGCTGTGACAAGACTCAGTAATACTTTGCTCTGTCAATCTCTCCTTAAGTAAATCCAGGTTTATGAAACCTCAGCTGTTTCCTCACCACATTGAACCAAACCTGGGACCTCTTGGGTGAGGCTAAACTGGCCAACATGGCCATACACTCCAATTTCTCCCTTTTAACCCTACAAAATGCTGTGCCAGACAAAGCATGGCTGCTGTGTGCTCTCCTTTATGTCTGACACATTTCTCTATTGCACAGTACTTGCCTCCACTATACCATCTCAATCTCAGCAAAACCTGTGCAAAGGCAGATGTGAGGTCAGCAGGAAGCCAGCTTATATCACAGCAAGGAGGAGCTCCCAGTGCCGAACTGTTTTTGTTTCTGTAGCCCTCACCCCAAGGCAAGTCTCCGACGGGCAGCACAGCAGCAGACCTTCCATGCAGCGGCATCTTCCGCTTGTAACTCCATTTTCTGTTTGAGAAAATATAACATCCTGGGGTGACAGTGCACATGAAAGTCAACAGGAAAGAAACTGACAGATAAACTTATCACAGAGAGTAGCAAACAATCACAAATATAGGTCTGCTTTCAGCCCCCATGTTTGGCATTCTTTGATCACCAGTGGGAGATCTGACAAACGTTAACAGAAAACAAGCAGTAGCTTTTAAAAGCTTGTGAGAGATCTCAGTTCTCTGGATCCTGTCTATCTAAAACAAAGCAAACATTATCTTCAGTAACTTGGGCTTGTAACTTACTTCCTATACACAACATAGATTAGGAAAGCATGTCTTTAGATTTGTTGACATTTAATAAAAGCTAAACACTCCAGGGGAAAATAAATAGTGTTTTTATTATTATTACTATTATTGCTGTCACTGAATTTCCTTTCAGTTGGAATCCTAGCTGGATACTTAGAGCATTATCAAATTATAATCAAACACAGCCAAGAAAATTTAAATCAAAGCAGATCTGTATCTGTACATGACATTGATCATTTTGTTGTGTTATCATATACATTAGGAGAAGAAAATGCACTCCTTTTAAACTTACTTGGAGGGCTGCTTCAAAAGTAATGCCTCCTATTTTATGATGTTGACCCATGGCATCAGAGGCTGATGGAAGTGGGATGGCAGTGCAGGCAGAACTTCCCATCAATATTGTTACACATTGCTACTGTGTGACAGATAGCAGCAGAGAGTCAGCCTGACAAAATGGTGTTTGACATGGAAGTGTATCTGAAACAAAGGGCTGGAACTTAATTCCTCCATGAGGAAAAAATGGCATCGATTGACATACGTCAATGCTTGCTGAACATTTCTGGAAACGTAACAGTGGATGTGAACACAGTGAGCTGCAGAGTGGTGTGCTTCAGCAGTGGTGACAGTGGATCAGCTCCGCTGCTGCAAATCTTTTCAACCATGGCAGGCAAGTTCTTGTTCACTGCCGGTAAAAATGCAAAACTAATAGTGGTAACTATGCTGAAAATTAGCATCTTGTGGCTGAGTATTATTGTGCACCTTGTATCTGTTGTAATATCCATGGAAATAAATAGGAGACATGACTTCTGGATTGGCCTGTGTATTAAAGACATGAGAATTCCTAGCAAAAATATAGATTTGCATGATATACAGAAATATATTCATATATGCACACATATTTTTCATGTTCAGTGTTAATCTTGGAAACATTAATTCTAAAATATCTTTCAATTTATGTGATTTGTAAGATTGATTCGACAAATAATTTTAAAAGTAACCATACTGAAATGAAAATGTACTTTACTAGAACTACAGAGTTCCTTGTGTTATTGCTTGCTTTACCAAAACTTGAGAGCTTATCTCAATTTCTGTTTTATTTTAATCATCAGCTTGTTGTTGGTTGTATTATCTCTGTAATCTGCTGAAAACAACTATCTTTACTTACTGCTGCTAAAATAGGCTCACTGTTACATACAAGGGCAACGCTGGTAGTAAACTCAATATGAAAGGTTTGCTCTAGTAATAAGAAAACCTTTTTCCCAGGACCAGTTTTTCCTTCTGTCTCAAAGTGATGGTAAGATCAAACACCATCTTAAACACAATAGTTCTATGCTTCAGCAACAAAATGCTACTTTATAATGCAGAACCAAAAAGAAAAAACGTTGTTCAACAGCCTCTCTGAAAATGACTTGGCTCTTTCTCTCATCTCTGTGTATAATGAATTCCAAATCTGTGCCCTAATACTTTGTTACTCTGCACAGGCAGCCTCCCCCACGCATCTTCCCACCATCAGACTTTCAAGTCCTAGGCTAATAGCAGATCCACAGTGCCAGTACGTTTCCCTGGGTTCTGGAATAAAATCCTTTAAATAGATAATCATTCTTTTTAAGAACAAGGTTAATCTGTGTTAATAATGAACATATATTAGGCTTTGGATAATTGTGTTATGTAACAAAGTTTTGGCTTTCAGTTAAACAAACACTTTATGTGTTCACAGGTGCATTGTCCTCAAGGGCATTCTGCTTTTCAGGGTGGCAGCTGCTGCCAAGGTGTTGCTGATACAGCTCTGCATATAATTTATTGGAAACAGGTGCTGACTTATGATGAAGATAGACAGGAAACTAAAGGAGACAACATGTTTAACCACTATTTTAAAAGTTCAGGTTCAGAAAGACAGTGTGACTGAGATGCTTGGTGGATGTTGCCAGCATCTTAGTGAGAGTTTACAATCACCATAAGGAACAGATTGTCTACAAGCTGCAGGAATTGCATTCTAAAGAATATTGCATGCTATTGTGTCAGAGTTCATTGATTACACAAATCCTGTCATTCATAACTAAAAGAAACTACAAAATATGTTCCTGAACTTATGTTACAGTGAAAGTTGAATTGATGTTACAGATAGAATAACTCTCAGGCTGGTGGATGTTATGTGGTACACAGAACTGTTGTGTGCACATACATGGTGAGAGATTTGTACATTTGCAGGATACTAAAACTTTCCTCTTTAAGTGAGAGCTAGAATAAACAACCAACAGGCACAGATATACCAAGGCAAAAGTGGAAAACTCACCGAAATTTGCAGATACAGGAAGGGTGATCCAGAGAGGTCTTTTGCCTCAGGTAACTTACCTTGGAACCTAGGTAATGCACATGATGGATAGGTGTGCTGCTGCGCTGGGGGATCTGTTACTACACGACATCAGCATAGCCCAATACTGGAGCAACAGAGCACCGTCTGAGTGCAGAACAAATGAGAATAGGTGGAAAGCCTTCTTTTGACCTTAGTGGGCTTTGGATGAGATCCCAGGAGAAAGAAAATGAACTTCTTTACTTTCTGTGGCCAAGTTAAACCATTAAAGTTACTTAAACATTGCTTTTTTCCTTTTCCCATCTTACTTCCCTTTGCTTTTATTGTAGTTTTAAACAACATTTTTTAAATAAGAAACTTTCAATAGGAGTTCATGAGGATGTTTATTCATGGACAGCAGTTAGCATATTTTAGCAAGTAATCTCCAGTTTAATCTCTAGCCTCTATAAGATACATATGTAGTAAATATGCATACTAAATATTTTTAAAAGAAGTTGTTAAAGTTTGTGTACAGTTCTTAAACCTTAAACCTTAAATATCTCAACGATTTACATTTACAAAAATACCCAAAGGCATTAGACCACATTATGGACTAATAGCCTGCCAAATTTCTTTTTTCTGGGAAAATGTTTAAGTTACAATATGTGAGGTAAAAGACAACTGAAACAACAAAATTTGGTCAAGAAAATATTGACTCCAGGCTGAGAAGTTGTATGCCAAAAATGTTGACAAAACTTTATACCAACCCTAGCAGGCATGTCATGTTTAATATTTGCAGTATATGGAAAAAACTTTGGCAATTTAATGCTTGTATTAATTTGAAAGTCTTATATGAAGTGGGTATAAGCTTTACATTACCATTCCTAATTTATACCAGCCTTTTTCTTTCTCAAAGGATGAATGATCTCTAGTCATGGGAGAAGGACAGGGAGAGCAATCCCTCAGAGTTATGGAGTCATTTGCTGTACCCCACCCAAACTTACATACCTGACTTGGAGGGATCTCTCCCTCCATTTGATGGATAACTCCATTTTCATGCCATTCACACTTACGGATTATTTTTTCACATGATTTTTTTTTTTTTTCCTCAAGAAAGTATATAGTTAGAATAAAAATAAATTATTTTATAGAAACACATGTAGAAAAATTTTATTTACATTGAAATCCCTTCAAATAAATATTCTGTTAACAGTCTTGTGTAAAGAATCGTAATGTTTCATACTATGCCAAGTGATGGAATACTACACCACAAAACAAGTGCAGAAAATTTGTGATTGATTATTAGATTCCTTAAACTAACATATGTGCACTTGTGAATGATAATTATCTGTGACCAGAATGTCACTGCATCAGTGCTCAGTAAAAAAGTAAACGAGTGGCAGGAATTGACCACGTCTCTAAACTAACACTGTACATTTCAAAGTTCCACTGTCTACCAAGAAATTATTCTGAGAAATACGGTAGTTCATGGACATACGTTGTTCTATACCAGTTATTAGACTGTGGTGATCAAGCCACCAGTGCAGCATGAAACAAGGGATGAATGTGCCCTCCCTTCTGCTTTGGTCATGCCTTCTATAGTTAGTAGGAAAGAACAGTGATGGAGCTGTGTGTCATGTCCCCATCTGATCATGTTATTCTCTGATGATCAAATTATGACTAAAAAGACCATCACTAGATTACTAAAGAAACAAAACCAAACAAACCCCACAGGATCAACACCGGGGTAGCTTATAAAATGAGATGCATCAGGATAGCCCTTTGCACAATGTTGACTTCAATAATTTCAAAACATCTATTCACAGTGACACACTCATGTTGATTTCATATATAGCCAGCAACAGGAAATAATATTTTAAAAAGCATAACTCAGTTATTAAATATTTCATTACAGTCAATGGCTATTCTAGGGCACAGGCTAGAAATCTGACAGAAGAAGTCATGTAATCCATTCAGTTACCAGTGTAGCATGGGAGAAGGTGAAAATTTACATATCATCCTCTTTGAGTTCAAACCAAATTAGTTCATCTTATTTTTTGTCCTCACTTTCTTGATACATGTTGGGCCATATTTTTACCAAAAAACTGAGCAGCAGAGAGTAGGTGTTTACAAATCCATGATCCACCCATAAATTTTAAGCAGAGTTACCTCTTAGACTTGCTCTTTCTGTCGAGATGGATGTCTGGATGATTTACTCTACCATTTATTTGTTCATGTTTTGAATCCAAGGATGGGATGGTGGTACAAAGTGATGAGGAGATAGTAGGTAGCAATGACTATTGGAGCTTCAGCATTCCTGGAAGATAAGAACATCATGACTTCAGAAAGCACTTGTGATTGTTTCACATCAAGGATGTGCTCTGCAAAATTCAGAGCTATATTTATTACTTCATGCTCTTGACAACTAAATATGATCCCAAACTCCAGATTCTTCTGACTAAACAAAGTTATTCACTCCTTGTCTTTATTAATAGCTGAGATACGAAAGTAATGCCTCCTATTCTGTGAAGTTGGCCCGCAATACCAGAGGTGGATATTGGTGGGATGGCAGCAGAGGCAGAACCTTCCCACCAATATTCCATTATATTTTGTTGCCGTGTGACAGATGGCAACAGAGAGACAGTCTGACAGAATAGTGTCTGCCATGGAAATGTGTATGGAGCAAAGGTGTGGAACTGAAAACCATCAAGCCATGTTATTGTTCCCTTTCTGTTTGTTGCAGTTCTCATGGAAATAAATAGGAGGCATTACTTTCAGAGTGACCTGTGTCACTTCTCTTCAGTGTTCAGAACAGATATCTACTGTTGGGAAATCTACTCTTTGGGAAGATTCAACAGATATTCCAAAGACTACTCTAAAATACCGTTTTGAATTCTGTTCTGGAGGTGTACTGGATCTTTTCTGGTTGATTTTGAGACCTGAATCAACCTGAAATTATAGCAGCAGGGATAGAACTGCCCTGGGACTGTTCTGCTGACAGATCTATTTGGAAAACCTGCAGATTCTGGCTGTATCTTATCACTCTCCAAAGGCTAAAAAGAGCAGATGTCCCGAAGTGACTAAGCAATCTGATGACTCCCCTGTACCACAGGATCACCAGATACCCTCTGCAGGTAGATTGTTAGCTACTCAGTGCTGGGCCACAGGAAAGAGCTTAGGATCTGTCATGGCTTTAGAAATTGATTTTATTGTAAGTGTATTCCATGACTTTGCTTTTGTCCAGAAACAGAGGCCACTTTGAAAATAAAGCCTTTAATATATATGAGCAGAGATGAGTGTTCAGCTTCCTTCTATCTCAGCAAATACTAGGGCTGGTCCTTCTACAAAGCCATCAAAGTTTGTCCCAAAACTGGAAGGATCCAGTTTTTTCTTTTCTGACTCAAAGGTCTTTAATTCCATCTAAAAGTGGAAAGACTTTGGAGAAAGGAAGAAAACAATACCTCAAAGCAACACTGTAGAAGAAGCAAGGGTGGAGAACAGCCCTCAAAGGGATTATAAAACAAAGCGAAAAGGAGCCAAGACAGTGATCATAAGATGTTATCCTTGTAGGACTGTGAGAAATGGAAGAGAAACTTGGTTCTTTTGCAACAGATGCTACTCCAAAAGCACCCAAGCAGCCTCATGGTATCATCAGCACACTGCTGATGGGGCAGCCTGGGCCTTCACATACCAGCACACACCACGAGGAAATCAGCTCAGCAGTTCTCTTTCCAAACACTGTGCTGTCACGTCTATCTTCCCCACATGTCAAAAATTATGTTTAAAGTACTGAAAGCTAACAACTCTGGAAAATAATGAAATCCATAAAACGGTGACTGATAAGACAAAAATGCAGCATTTAGCTCTAACTGCCCACAATTAAGTTTTCAAAGGCCTGACTGCTGACTGAAAATATTACCCAGTCATCTTCTCCCAGTTTTTTGTTGTTTGCATAGGATGAAGAGAGTACAAACAAAGAAAATGATTTTAAAGCCTGATCTAAGCAAGAAAATGGGTTAAAATATGCATAATTATATGTAGATAAACACCAGTACTTTTTACTACATAGAAATCTTACGATATTTCCATATATTTCCATATATGAGATTCATATATACATCTTACAACAAAGTTCAAAGACATGTTGACCACCATTTCATGCTGATTGCTGAAGGAAGAAGAAGCAGGAGGATTAAAATCCCTTAGGAGCCCTACCAGAGATTTTTTAAAAATAGCATGCACACACACAACTCACACACAGATAGAACTCTGGACAGGAAATCTGCTTATGGTAGAGAAGAAAACAGGCAACACCTCAGTCAATTGCACTTTGGCAGTACAATATGGTATTGCTTCAAGACAGTATTTTTTCCACAATGTTCATTCCCTGTGAAACACCGAAAAATGCTGACTTCTCTGGTGCACAAAGCCCAAAGTAAAATAAATAAATAAATAAATAACAAAAAATTAGGTATTTCTCACAAGCAGCAAATTCTGCCATGTGTGTGGTATAGCAAATGAATCAAAAGAAGAACACGCCTAGGCCTGGAAACTACAGCAAGTCAGAGTGAAAAAATTGTCAATAAATTTGTTTAAAATATTGTAATTACAGACTTTTGAATTCTTTCAAACGTATTCCTGTGTGTATTTCAGATACACAAAATAATTATAGGGAAAATATAACTGGTAATCATTTTATTTATTTATTTTAAGATATCACATATTATTACACTAAGAACAGCATAACTTTATTCCTGCATAAGATAGGAAGGCAGTCAAAGTAATCCATATATATATTTTCTTCTTCTGTGAAAGGAGTTTGGATGGGCATGTGAATGAAAGAAAAGCTTGCAACGATGTTCTTTTTTCTCTTACTTGACCTGCCCAAGAAGAAAAATAGAAATAAAAGAAGTCTTAAAGTAGTTGTCACTTTGAAATTTCCCAGTGTTTCAATTAAAAGCTTCAGAGTCTGGCAAAATTTGTCAAGCTTCCCTTTGAAAATAAAGGCTGGCTTAACCTTCAAGGCAGTTTCATTAGGTTGTTAATGTAGCCCTAACCAAAAGTTGTGCTAAACAGAAAGGTAAGACTGAGCGTGTTTCAGATTCTTTTGAAGTCAATGGAAGTATTCTCATGGTCTTCAGTGGGTTTTGACTTCAAACTCATAATTCTAAGTTTAGGCCCATTTATAATTGTTCCTTTTGCTTAATTAACCACTCTATAATTAGATTTATTTTTTATTTTTCCCTTTGGAAGCAGAATACACAGGGGAAGTATTCTGTCTCTTATATTTAAACTCATTGTTAAGTCCAGGAAAAACACCTTTTCACTGCTTTTGGCTAAGACCATTTTCATTAGAAGAATGAGGGAAAAGATCAGAGGAAAACAAAAACCAAAAAAGAGGAGAAAGGAACTGCAGAGGGGACTAGCTGGCTGATAAAAAAAGAGAGGATCTAGACTAAGACAAAACGGGTAAGATTAAAAAGAAAAAAAAAAAAAGTGTCATAACATTTTGGTAGGAATGGCTGCTACTCCTGGATCTTTTCCTTTTTGACAAAGAAGGTTTTCTTTTAAGATACTTGGAAAGGATTGATGTCTCAAGAAAAAAATTGTCCTTAACAAGGCAATCTTGTTTTGTTTTTGTTAGATACAACTTTAAAGGTGAGATCTGCATAGCACAACGTGAGGACAATAGGACCCATCCAGGCAGCTACCGTGATTTGCCAACATAAGCTGCATATCAAGACTTCAGTTCTTGGTTATAGTTGCATTATTACACCCTATGCTCAGTATGGGGAAACAATTAAAACAGGTTTGGCATACTAGAGGTAAGAAAGCCCAAGTGACTGGAGAAGAGATTCCATAGATAAACTCACAATGTCTACAGAAGGAATGCCTTTGGCATGCAAGATAATATTTGAGATTAATTAGCAGTTTGTTTAATAAATCTGTGGCCAGACATCTTTAATCCAAACACCTTTGTAGAGTACATTTATATGCAGAGCTGTAGATAATTACCAAAAGTGTTATTTCATAATAAGAAAACCAAATTCGTTTATGAAATAATATACATGAGTTAATGCACGAAAATGAAGAATAATATACACTTCCATATAACATAAAAATAACTGTACATGCCAGACACTTTTGACAAGATCTCCTGGATGCTTAAAAAGCACAATAAACACCTGTTTTATATCTGAATGCCAAACCTTAAAAAAGCACTCATTTGTTAATACTTTAGCTCAGTATTTGAACTAAATTACCAGGTATTTATAAAATTTCATTCTCTTGTGAAGCAGCAGTAAACAGGAGAGATACAGAACCCAATAAATTGAAAATGTAGGGTTCCATTGTCAAAATGTCACTGGTAAAATTCAAACTGCTCTGCTGGCATGAATTGGTACAATGATATAAAGTGTACTCACCATTTGAGGGAAAAGTGAATGAGTTTAGAAGAAAAAGTAGAATTTCCAAATAACTCGTGTTTAAGCAAAGGAAACAAAGTACAACAGAAAAGAAAGCAAAGAGGAATTTTAGTTGAGGGTGTCAATCTCTTTACTGAGATGTAACAGAATCAATACTCTGACAGAAAACACCAGAACATGACATTGCTGCACAACATAGAAGACCTTCCCTTGTTTGTATGTACATATTTGTCGCTAAGAAGAATAAGAAAGTATTTAAGGAGTATACTAATTCCCCTACAATTCCTTAAAATGGTATGAACATGTTACTGGATTGCTTAAATCAACTTTGTTATTAGTATAGTAGATAAGAAATAATCACGTAGTATACAGACACATGCAGGCACACACACACTATTGTTTAGTCTTCGATGAAAAAGAAAGATTATAGATTCCTATGACACAATGTTAATAAACTCTCTTGAATCACATATCCCAGAAAAGTCACTGTTAAAGCCCTCTTATTAGAGATGAGTATTTTTAAATAAGAGAACTCATGCACTATAAACCAAAAGGTTGCTAGAGAACAGTAGAAATACACAATGCTGCCAAAAGCCAAAGAGAGGAAGCAGAATGATCACAGTAATTACAGGTCAGTTAATCTGGCAGCAGTCCCACGCAAAGTAATGGAAAAGCTGATAAGGGATTCAATTAGTAGAAAATTAAAGGATGACAGTATAATTGGGGCCAGACAAGAGGACTTCATGAAAATGTAAGTCTTGTCAAACAATTTGATGAATGTAACAGCACAGATGTATGACTTATATGCATTTGACTTCATACCTAACTATAACCTTAATAAAGTTCTAGCATTAAATAAAACAGTCTATGAGAACAGAGGAAAATGAGGGTAATACCTGCATGCACCATTTTCCTGCCTGATACTGTCCTTGCTGACAGGGTGGAGTCAGGCTAAATATTGTCTGGTGAAGCAAGTGGAAAAGGAGACCAGCTATAAGCTACTACCAGGAAAGAAGACCGGCTATAAACTATTACAGGGGAACATGGCAAGAAACCAACAAGTAACAGGGATGAAATCTTGCAGGTAGTGACAGAGCCACTAACTTCAATAGAGATTTTTTTATCAGATTTGTAAAAAAAGCAATATCTAGGAAACTTCTACAGTTAGCTTTCAAGGAAAACATGTACTTAAAATCTGGATGAAAATCAGAGTGTCCTAAAATCTGACATTTGGTCCAGAGTAATGGACAGGTTCAACTCATTTACATAGTTTTTCGGAATTTGAGTCAAAATATATAGACTGATTCTTAAAACTTACAACAGAAGATTTGAATCATAGTGCATTCCAAGTCCTACTGAGCAACTAAGTCTAGTCCCAACAGATTTTGTGTATGTAGATCACAACACAGATGCTTTCATGTCTCAAGCCTCTTGGGAACACTGTATGTTTTGTCTGCTTTGTTTCTTAATGATTTGCAAACTTTCAAAACTTGGCTGTGTTGCTACTTTGCTTGTGGGTTCAAGAAAAGACAAGAATCTATGAACCTTTGATCCACATGCTAGAAATGTATGAGGGAAAAAGAAAAAGTAAAGAAAACACAGCACTGTCAACAGGAAGATATAATGCTTGGTTTGTATGAATGGAGATGGTTAGTTTCAAGAAACATGATATGGGAATTGTTTGTTGCTTATTTTTTCCTTCAGGAAAATATATTTCTTTGAAGAAACAATTTTTATGCAAAGTATTTTAGAGGAAAAATTTATATCAGATTAAATCACAAAGATATATTTTCTTGTCTCACCACAAAACAAGGAAGGGATGCTGGACTTTCATGGTTAGCTCCAGGAAATAAAAAGAATAAAAAAGGTCATTCATGTTTTCATTAGTCATAGGTTTAACAATCTAAAACATTATTAGATCTCTTAACATCTACATATTTTTATTGTTGCATTTCAGAAAGTATAGGCTATGAATTATGTATACCTCCCTATAAGCACCAAAGCCTGACCAAAAAAAAAAAAAAAAAAAAAAAGAAAAAAAAGAAAAAGAAAAAAGAAAACAGATTTGCATTCAGAGACATCTCTATTTTAATAGAGAAGGATTTTACCCAAAAGTAGATGCTACTGTGTGACAGACAGCTGCTTAACTGGCAAGAGGGAAGCAGATGATTACCTGAAGATGGCAATTTTCCTGCAGCTCAGCTAGAGGGCTTCTAGTCAAGATAAGTTGTCTTGGCTCCCTCTATAGTCCAAGCAAAGAAAAAGGCACTTCTGGAGAGCAGCTGTTCTCATACCACACGTTTATCTTTGGAGCACTGATGCTTTTTGATCCCCAGTGTGCTGCAGAGAGGACCTTGATGAGCATCTTAGACAAGAACCCTAGTATTTGACAGTCAGCACCAGGTGAGATGAACTATAATGACTGGTGTAACTGATATACATAGTTAATGCCAAAGTACACCTGTGCCCATTAATTTAGTCACATGTGTCAGGCTTCAAAAATCCAGATAAGCACTTGAGATTTGATTCAAGCTTTATAACTATCTGTTTCATATTTAAATCAAAAGTAGCTATAAAGTGAAATGTGAGATTCTCATATGTATGTTACAGTGTTATGAAAATGGCCAGCTGAGAAGGCAAAAGGAGGGAGTGCTTTATAACTTTTCCTCGTCTCAGAGAGGCATGATGCAAGCTGTAGTTCACATTTTGCCTACAGCCCTCTCCAAGAAAGAGGGCGGATGGTTGTTTTCAATTGTTCAGCTTTGGTGCAGGTCTGTGCAATCTATAATTTGAAAGTAATTGTGGTAATTACTGTAACTGCAAAAGTTAAAATGTGCAAGTTTAATTTTGCTCAGGTAAAGCTGTGCCAGTAATGGCACCATTCATCATTTTCTGTAAAAATAGTAACAGGTGTTAATCTACACTCACCAATGGGAGCAATGTGAGTGCACAATAAGCAAAGTGCCAAAAAAGAAAAAAAACAGCACCAAAGCACTGTCACAGAAAAAGACCTTCTAGTAATATCTTTGTAATTGGACTCAACTGAAGAGTGAAAAATTATTTGACTTTTCAGTGATGGGGATTGCTAATGAACCCAATTTTTCTCTTCCACCTTGATTAGCTTTCTGTAGGAAGATCCATTGTAGCTCTGCACAATGAAGCTTGCAGGAATAGACACCCAGCTGCTGTAATTTTATCAGCCTTCCCACTTACTTAAAAGTAATCTTTTTTCTTTCTTTCTTTCTTTCATTTTTTTTTTTTTTCTCCTTTTTTGACAGGCTGTTGAACTAACTGTTACTAGGTTTTCAAACATAATGGAAAACAGTGGGAAGTAGAATTTAAATAGGACTTGAACAGCAATTTAGCATTTTTTTCTAGTCTTAACAGAAACCTTATAAGATTTTTAAATGCCTCACACATCCTGTTCTCCCAGGGTTCTGGATGTTACTTGTGAGATACCCTGGGCACTAGGGATGTGTCTTCTGCTCATTGCTGCACAGAAATATCTTACAGAGCAATAGGATAGCCAAAAAATCCTGTGCTTTTTCTGTGTACTCACTCAATAGCATCCAGTTCAGAGAATATTTAAGCAAGTAGGAAAGGATTTCCCACTGTGTATGCACAATCAGACTGGTACACTGCACAGTTAGTTTCTGCTACAAATTCCAGAGAGTTCAAAAGGTAACATTAGTTGCACCTATATGGTTTTGCCCAAGTAAATGAGAGCATTTTCTCTGTGCAATGCCCACTCTTTTGCTACTAGCAGCTACTTCTAATTGTGCACTGCCAGAAGCCATTTTCTTTCAAAATATGTCCCATGATCCTGGACTTTTTTGGCCTGGACTTATTTTGGTAAGAACAAAGCCAGCTGATGTGCTGCTTGTTGCTCCAGTCAATGGGGGTACATACAACCCTGTCTGGAGGAGTAGAGTCAGGTGGGTGCAAGCAGGATACATGCAGTTGGAAATCCTTCCCGTCCCTCCCCCCCCACCATCAGGTCCTTGTCACACACTGCTCTAAATAAGAACACATGTTAATTAAGAGAATAATGAGGACATTTTGCAAGGCAAATTGCTGCAAATGTGTGATGGCAGAATGTGGAAGAGGATAAGCAACAAATGCTCTGCATTGCCAGGATCATACCAAAGATTGTCTCCTAAAGAGTTATATTACTCTACCTGAATGCTAATAAATATATTCAAGTAAATTCCACTGCACTAGTATGGCATTTTCAGCTTAAAAATCTATTAAACTCATTTCATATAGAAGTATTAGCATTTCAAAACTAGACCTATACCGAAATATTTTCCTTACCAATTTCCTGATCTGAGTCACTGTTTCTAATTCAAGACAGCTGTTTGATGACAGGACAGGACTCAACTGAGATCCCAGTGATGACTCCATTGCCTTGGGTGTAGTAAAAATGACGTGGCCACTGCAGGGCTGTGGTCTGTTTTTTAAACATAACATGGCATGTTAGTCAAACAGTAAAATGTGAGAGATCATTATATTCAAGACTTCCTCTTCTCTACTCCTTCTGCAAAGGGGAAATCAGACACACAAGACTGTAGACTTCCTTCGTCTTCGTCACTTGCTGTGGGTGGGTGCAGTCGGACACCAGCTTAAGGCAGAAAGGCCAAAGCAGAGGATGGTCTGAAAGTGCTTGCACCAGCCCCACAGCTCCATGCTTCTCCAGTCTGCATCATGTTTCTGAGAATCTGATCCTTAGAGGACTTGGTGAAAAAGAATAAAAGCATGATAAGCAAAACCAAATAAATTTTACATCAACTATTTTTCATAAGTAAATCTCAAGGTACTTTACAATGGAAGGTCCATCTTTTTCCTTTATGCGACAGGAGAAACTGAGGCACAGAGAAAGTATAGAAGTAAATACAAATTATAAATTCTTCAGATTTCCTCCTGAACAGAAGTCAGAATTTGCAATTCATTGGTTATTCTGAAATAAAAAATAAAATATTGAAAGGGAGAAAAATAAACTGGAACTTTGTTTCAACATTAGACAGAAAGTTAGAAAATATTCTCACTTTAACCCAATGAACTCTTCTAATTCAAATGTCCTTTGTCAGTATATATCAGTTTTAAAAAGGTATAATCAGTAATATGGATTAAAAGTCAAATAACAGAAATTATAATGATGAAATATATCTTTAATTGAAATATGTCATGTTAAATAGAAATAAAATGAATAGTGTAGGTTTTTTCTCAATTGACAATTTTATATAATCAAATTTCTGCAAAGTAGTCCAACTATGAAAACAGATTTATTTACTTTTTTAATGGAAAGGGGTTTAGTTTAACCTTTATCTTAAGACGTGATGTGGTGATATTATGTTGGCTGAGTTTTATGCTATGGAATTACTGTTATATCCAGTGACGGCAGCACAGACCATGTCATTAAGTTAGGGGTTCACCACTTCAACCAAGTATTTAGCTTTCTGGGTTGAAGGTCTGGAGAAATTTATTTGTGGGATGAATGGAGATTTAGGCTGTTGAAGCATAAGTGTTGTTTAGAAAATACATGCTATTTGCACTGCACAAAGCTACATGATACACAGATATAAGAATGTGTTACTATGTACATGTCTAATATAAACACACTGTGCTTAAGTATTGTTTGTTCTTTAAGAGTCACTCAAGAAAATAATTTGTAAGACAAAAGCATTGGTAATGATTGTACACAAACACTTTAACCAAGCAGCAACTTTTAAAGAAGTGATTTTGCCTTAAAAGTCAAAAGTAAGTGAAAAGTGAAGCCATAATTTAACTTAAACTGCTGAAATTCAAATTAAAGCACATATACATCATCAACAAATGTGCCTAAAGACACAGGCAGTGATACAGAGGCAGAAGTGAGAAGCACAGCTGGTTCAAGCACAGCTGGCACTTCCCTGGGAAAGTGCCAATAATCCTTCTAACACATGCAAAGCTCCCAGTGCTGGAAAAAAACAGGAATACAGGGCTAAAATTTGGCATCTACTTATCAGCACGTGATTTAGTGACATAAGATAGCTAAGCACATAATTACATATATATTTTTTTTAATTCTCAAAATACTGATGGTGCACAAAAGTTCTCAATGGGAATCAGGAAGAAATCAGGGAGATTTTCCAAGTGCAGGATTGGAAAGCTTAGCCAGTCACAATTATGATTTTAGAAAAACAGACCACAAATATGTCACGCAGACTGGACAGTGTGATGTATAGATAAACACACACACACTGCATTGATTGTACTTTGTAACAAAAGGGATGAAGACCAGCATGTGTGTCTTGGACAGGACAGCTCAAACAAAAATCACATGTACAGCAAGCAGCATCCATAATTCTTGTCATTAGGCAAAATGGTAATGATGGTAACATATTTTTAGAGCATAAGTAAGTTCTCTTAAAATCAATTCACCTTATGCTAGTTCATTACTCCTAGTCATATTAGTAGAAGTTCCTTTAACACACCTGGGAGCAAAGTTTAACATTTATTAGCAGTGAATCTATTGACATATTTCAAGTACTTGGACTACTGTGAACTGAGAGATTGAGCCACTTGTAAGAGATCAGTTAAAATCAACTTCAGTACATTTTTTCTCCTGGTGTGAAGTAATGAGGTTATGTGGTCTCACTCAACAACATTGTGCCTCCATGGAACAGCTGCTGTGCCTGATCTTCACGTGTGGTCTCCCCTTGATTTTGCTGGACTCGGGATCATCTGCAGAGAGCATATGTATGTGGATAATGGATTTGCCTCATTTGAAATTGTAGCCTTTAAGACAGACCAGTAGCTAAGCAGCACACCTGGATACTTTAGCAGGAAATGAAGCTGTTTGGAATACAAAGAAAAAAAAATAGTCTTCATGGGTTATATTTTTCGTATGAAAATAATTAGATATTGTAGATATTCCTTCCCCTCTCTGGATGATTCTTACAGAGCGGAGACTTTCCTGAGTGGTCCAGTCAGTTTTCAATTCATTTATACATATTTAATAAGCAATTTGCTAAATCTATTCATATCTTTCCTTAAGCACAGATCTTACATAAACTCCATTATCAATACTGGAGACTTCCAAAGGAGAGCTAAAATGAGACAGATTCTGATTCAGAAAAACACTGAAGACAAAAATACAAATGTCCACATTCCTTCTCAAGAAAAGGAAAAAGCAAACAAGAAGATCAGAAGAAGGGATTATTGAGTATTTTTCCCCAATATTATATACTTGTAAACTGGGAGAGTGACATGTTTAGTGGGAGCATATATACATATTTCAATATAAAATCACAAGAACTCCTGAATTTCTGTTTATGTCATAATTTGCATATATTTTCTTAAGTCTTCCAACCAAAATTCATTCTATTTTTTTTTTTAATAATAAGTTTCTAAGAATAGGCGTATTAAATAAAAGAAATTATGCGTGGGATGCGAATTCTCATTATAAAAATGTTTCTATCCCTCTGGCTTTAGAGATAACTTTCCAAACATAAATTGCTTCAGTAATAAGGTTTCATGAATATATTACATATTCTTGCACAAATTTGTGGGGAGCATTTTTTGTCTGAAGCAAACATTCCTCAATGAATAGAAATGTTCATACCTACTTTAAAAACAAAATATGTATATATTTTTTACATGTATGAAGCTTTTTTTGATATGTTTTCATGTTGTCCTTGTTTTCTACAGCTTTCAAACTCATCATTAAGTTAAAATAATTAAACATAAGTTCCAAATTTCCCTGTGCTATCATGATTTAGCTCCCCAGATGGGGTAGTTCTGTCTCGACAAGCATTGTAACACTGACTGTCCCTTATAGGTCCTGAGACACAAACACAATTTAACTTCATTTCTCCTGGCACCATTTGTAGTTAAATGGAAGACCTGAACCTCAAAATATTAACAATAGAATCACATTCTTATTAGTGTGGCATGGAGAGGGAGTGTAAGCGCAGGAGCACTCATGTAATGAGCTGTGGAGTTTCTCCATATGGAAACTTTGCTCTTCATCAGTTTTCCAAATACAAAAGTAGAAAAAAAAGAAACCAAAAAACTGTAAGAGAATTACAAAGAACTTGGTGATACAAAGAAAGAGGAGTTCACTATAAAAAGAAACAATGAGGATCCTGATTTAGACTCTGAATAAAGCAACAACTGTATAGAAATCCATGGTAACTCTCCCACTGTCTCGTGTGAGGCCTTGTTTAATCTTCTATAGCCATGAATATCCTACAGCAAATATTTTTGTCAGTGAGAAGAGAAAGAAAAGATAAGCAATACTGCAGAGAAAAGAACAGCAATCCAAGCATTCCTAGTATGCACAGTAAAAGAATTAGTAACACTAGATCCTCCAGAATATAATGAAATCCTGCATTTTTCTTTCAAAATACAGTAAACTTATGTGTTGGTAAGTGTAGTTTAAGCATTTCTTACTTCATTATTTTGTAAGAATTGTATGATGACATCACCTAAAGACATAGCACTTTTCAAGGATTTCGTGCGGAATCTTAATGTTTACGCTAGCAACGTAATTTAAGAAAGTATCCTATGTAAATCCTTGAATCTCCTAGGGTCTAGGAATGAAACGTAATGCTAATTTGATTTAGTAATTTGTTCTTTCTCCCCAGAAAAACACAATTACCGCTCTCAAAAGACCTTTTTTCTTTTTCCATCATGCTTGGACTAAATTGAAAGTTGAGTCGGTAGCAAAAAGCCCAGGCTGGGAATGTAACAGACCTCTGCTACTCTGTCTGTAACAAGCCAGAACATAAAGTGCTGGGAGATTTATTTCCGTAAAACGGAATGTTCATTATCTTTTCTTTTTTCTTTCCCCCTCTCTCTCCCCCTTCAAAAATGGAAACAAAATAAGTCTTCTTGAAATTCCATAATAGTAATCTAAATGTGAAATGTGAGCTGAAAATAATGTGCCTCTCTGTGTGTCTAGAAGAGAGAGGGTTTGTAGCAATGTGCGTGTCTGTTTGTAGGAGAGAAGGGGGAGATTGTGTGTGTGTACAGTAGTTCCGAAATAGTTTATCAAATGCGTGGTTTCCTGCCCTGATCTGTAGATTTACTTTCTTCCATGAAAGGAAATGGAAATAATTGATCTGACTTCCATCAGCACATAAAAGAGATTGTTGGCAATTTGTTTTCTGCAGGGCTACTTAAATATATGGTGACGTAGCGAGCTGAAAAGATCACCCACAAATTCTGCAGCCATCACAGATACGTGGTAGGCACACCCAGGAGACTGATGCCTTCCATCATTCGCAATGCATGGATTTTCTTCTTTCTTTTTTTTCCTTCTTTTTCCCTCTTTCTTCCACTTTAAGGATCCACGCTGTCCCTCCAGGTTCTGCAGTCTGGGTTTGATTAAATAATTATAAACTTCAAGCAGCAGATCTATCATTTACATTCCTGAACATGCCAACATGTGCCTTTTGTGGGGATGCCAACCAACACCAAAGCTTCTCTCATTATTGTCACTGAAAATACAGTGGTTCAATGTTTGTGCTATTTCCTGGATTTTGGTGATATAATGTTGCCCAGCAATTTGCTGCTACTGCCAACAACACTAAAGAACTTCATAATAAATCCTTTCTATATTTACTCAGTCCACCACTTTGTCACTGAAATTAGCATTTTACGATCTTATGCTCCAAAGCACCTATTTTCTCTCTTTTAACTCCATGCTATTACGAATCTTAACAGAAAATCCCCCGAGGCGAGGTTTGCTTCAGCTTCTTTGTGTAACATCTGCTGTCAGTCACATTTGTTTTCCAAAAGGACGTGGGGCTTGTAGATCCATTGTAGATGATACTAAAGATATAACAAACTAACAAATAATAGTTTAATTTCAAGATTCTACTGAGGGACTGGTGGTCAGATGCTAACATCTCCCATGGGCTCAAGTTACAGAAGACAGAATTTATAAATGGGGAAAGAAGCCAAAAAGTAACAGGGCCAGATCCTGCTCTGACGCCCAAGTGGGTAAACTCCACTCCTCTGAGGGCAGGCAGAATGCAGAGGGTGAGTTTGACACCTCCAAATGACAGCATCATGACTGTGACAGAAAATAAGCATCAGTGCAGGGGCTTTAGCACAGGCATCTTCTATCCAACTTGAAACCATCGGACCAGTGGGACTCAGATGCTGTTGTGACAAGGTAAGTCAGCCCTTTGCTTAAAATGGCACAGGAGAAAATAAAACAGTACTTGTACATTGAAATCCTCCCTGGGGCACTCCTCTGAACACTGAGTTTAAGATCATGTCCAAGTGGACAATATGGGATCATATTTCACCCATTTTTGTTCTTAATGATGGATGGTGACGATACGGGCTCTTCCAGCCGGGAGAAGGAAGAAGTATAGTACAAGCAGCGGAGCATCTGGTATAAAGGAGTGAAGGGAAGAAAAGGGGAGGCAAAGATTTTGTACAGAAAAAAAAAAAAGAACAGAGCTAATGGCAGGAAGAGAATGCAGAGGGAGATGTGTTTCATTTTCTTCAGAGGGGAAAGTGAAAGCAGTGCTGTCTGGGAAGAGGAAAATGACTGGAAGAGAGAGCATGTGAAGAGACGTACCTCAGGACTCACAGTAGCTTTACTTGTTTCTTGCTGAAATAAATAGTGGTTGGGATTTTTGATTGATAGGAAGGGCATTCTTGCTATCCTCTCATAACTCCCCAAAAGCTCAAGAGATTTTGCAGAATGTTCTGGCACGGGGCAGCTCCATAAAAAAACACACATTGCCCCAAATGTAGTATTTTGGAAGTATGCATGTGTGCTGTGCGTGGGGAACCACGGGGCTGGGATGGAAGCTTCTCTGTAATCTTAGCTCTCGTGGCAAAAGCTGCTCCCACAGGGCCGTGTGATGTGGGCACATGCAAGCTGAGTTACAAGCCTCCATGGATGCAGCTTATTGTTACAAAACATCTCGTGGCAAAAGTTGCTTAACTCTTCCTGTAACCCTTGACAGCAGCTTCACAGAGCCTTTCAAGAGTTTTCAGCCCATCTACTTTACAAATAAAGCTAAGTATTCAGCAGTGCGCAATGGAAACCAACCATACCCTAAGGTGCATTAAGTCCAGCACTGCCAGATGGGGGAGGTGAGGGACTGTCCCACTCTGCTCTGTGCTGGTGCAGCCGCACCTCCAGCACGGGGTGCAGTTTTAGGTGCCATAGTATAAGAAGGGCATAAAACTATTAATGAATAGAAAAGAGGACTGCAAAAATGGGAAAGGGTCTGGAGGACAAGATATTTAAGGAGCTGCTGAGGTCCCAGAGCAGAGCAGGCTGAGGGGAAGCCTCATGGCCCTGCAGTTGCTCACAAGAAGCAGAGGGTCAGGGCACAGCTCTGCTCTCTGGGCCCGAGGGAACGGCGTGGAGCTGCGTCAGGGGAGGGTCGGGTGGTGGTTAGGGAAAGGCTCAGCATCAGAAGGAGATGGGAATGAAGCACACTCCGCAGAGCCGTGGGCGCAGCCCCGAACTACTGGAGCTCAGGAAGCATTTGGGTTTGGGTAGTGCTGTATGGAGCCAGAGATTGCTCTCGATGATCCTTGTAGGTCCCTTCTAACCCAGGATATTCTACGATTCTACGACAAGCACCGAGCAGCTGAGCGGCTCGCAACGCTGCAGGCTGCCCTGTGCCTGCGGGACCCGCCGCCAGGGGACACTCCCGCGCCCCGCAGCGCGCAGCCGAGGGTCTCGCAGCCGACAGCAGCCCGAGCTGCGGGTCGTTGTGCCTGCGGAGCACCAGCTACACTTCGCTTCTCAAGAGAAAAACTAGAAAGCAGGATTTGCTGACATTGGGTACACACCCTTGGACTGAGCTGCCTATAAAGCTGTTTGTTTAAGAGTGATAGTAACACGGGCACTTTTCATTAAAGGAGAAATGTTTCAGCTCGTTGAATGGTAAGGGCAGTAACCTTGTTTTTCTCTGTGTTCGAGCTATATATACACAACTGTAGTGCCTTAAAAAACAAAACAAAACAAAACTACACACCTTTGTCTTAAGTCTACCAGGCAACAGAAGGGTGTAGAAAGCGTGGATAAACAAAGAGCAAAAATGTTTACACAGTGCTGCTTGCGAATTGTAGCTGAGTATATAGTTACCTAAATGTGAAATGACATTCAGAGATGAAAACACGGTACCCAAAACTGATCATATTCTGTTACAAAAAGATGCATCTTCTTCCCTTTTGGGACTAAGGAAACAGGTATAGAAATGCAGGATGTGTTAGTTAGCAATTTGTCTGAATGGGCTGGCATGGCTTCCAGCAACTCAGAGCAACACCAGGGAGCTGAACGATAAGCCTACGCATTTTATGAGTTTAAACAGTAAGCAGAGACTGAGCCCTAATTCTCTAGACTTGTGGTGTGACCAGAAACCACCTCCTTTTCTGCTTCTGATTTTCCTCAGCAGTAAGGAAAACCGAGCTACAAGAACAATATTTCACCAACCATTTCTTCTAAAAGTATTCTAATAAAAACATCCTGAAACTTGCATTCAACTACTTCCTTTCTTTAAGGTTTTTTTATATTTTTCTTTCTGATTTTAAGATGGTGGTTTTAAAGCAGTAGTTTTAATCTAAATTACAAAGCAACAAGAAGAATGAATGTTACTATTCAATATAAATTCTTAAAAAAATATACTTAAATTGGTATCTAATTTATGATTAAATTACCAGCCCAATTAGTTACTGAATTTCTAGTTGTTCTTCCCTTAATTTATCATTAAATGTCAGGCAAAATGTCCATAAAGCAAATTCTGGGCTTTTAAAATTCTGAATATAAACAACAACAAAAAAATCCCACAAAAGTACCTGGACAGCTTTTCAGTACCTCTGAGATACTGGGGGAATAGAGCAGATACCCCTATTGGTTTAATTTGTTTTGTCTGCCTCCGTCTGTGCACACTGTGCTGTTGGCTTGTTGCGATTCTTGATTTGTTATTTTATACCTCTATGTATGAAGGTCACTTACTCTACTTATGTTTTCACTTATGGGACTTCATTCGTTTCACAAACCACTACTGCAAGGATGATAGAAAAGTCTGTTGAAAGATACGAAATCCCTGTGATACAAAAGTGGCAGTGATTATTCTCACACTGTAACTATTGGGAGGAAATTTCCCTGGGTTGATTTTGGACACTGTGCTCCTGGAATGACATCTTTGGTAGATTAGCAGAAATACAGGTTTCAGCCTACCAAAAGACCTTTGTTAACAGTGTGCAAACACACTTATATTTCTTTTTCCATCACCTTTCAGAACTCAAACATTCCTACAGACTTTCATGCCTAGCGAAGTATATCATATCATTAGAGCTGGTTAATATCCTGAAGATCAGGCTATCACACTGTCTGTTTTGGTTTGCTGGTGGCTTTTTTCTGTATTGTTTTACACTTGCTGTCAGCACAGGTTTCTGAGTAAGGAAAGCCAGTCTGGTTTACACTTGCAGAGGATCTGATAAAAGGGCTTGGAGTGGGTTTTTCTTCAGTTATGCCCCAACGTACCCCATCTGCACAGCTCTTCTAATGTGACCTGAACTGTGGTCAGTGAGAAAGGAGCAGCTTTTTGCTATTAGCCTGTATAGTGCTTGTATCAAATAGCTACCTGGACAGCGGATAAGGCCCTTTGCCAACCTCAGAGACAGGTACCGTGGAAGATGTAAATGAAGGTGAAGATGAAGAGCTTTGGGCTTGCTATGTTACTGAATTGTTCTTTTCCTTTTGGACAGCCATGACCTGATTAGCTATCAGATATCCTTTCTGCATGGCAAAACATGCAACAGTGTACCATTGCGAAACCACTGCAAATATTAGATCTTGCTTATCCTATTTACTTCCTTACAGGTGTGTGTTAAAAAATGGTCATTCTTAGAACTGCTCGTACCTTACCTTGAGTACCTGTGGGTAGAGAATAGCACACGTTCCTTGTCTCCCTTAGTCACATTAGCCAACTCACACCTGAAGGTGGAATAGAGCTGAATGTGACGCCCCAGGCATGGCTTTCCAGTTGTTCTCTTGAGTACTCAGTGCTCCTCTGATGCTCTTTTAAAGAAAGGTTTGAAAATAAGTGCAAGATTAAACAGGACTTCAATAGCAAGAATCTATTTGACACTAGGAATTATTTCTGTCGTGATCATCATTAAATAATGTTGCTGCAAGCAAAAATTACATTGTGCAAACCAAATAGAACCCAAACAAGCCTTTTCAATCCCTTTGAGCTCTTCTCACAATGTTTTCTACAAATCCTTATGTTCACGCTTCAAGAAAGTACTGTAAAAAAAAAATGTAATTTGCTGGATGGGTGAGGTTTTCACTGGCACAGAGCCAGGCCACGCACACCAGATTCTGCAGTGCTTGCTGTTTTCTTTTTCAGGTAAATAGAAGAAAAAGTACGTGGAAATCATGAGCGAACAGCATTCTGCCAAATAACCAAACTGCTTCCCATTATTAGTTTTTCCAATGAAACGAACAAAATAAAAGACTATACATACTGCAGCAGGACTTCCTAGAGTACAAAGTCCCCATCAGTGATTAAAATTGCTGCATGCAAGAATATATGCAGTCTCAGAGCTATTTGGGGCCTTGGTTCTCTGTTGAATATGGCAGCTATTTGCAGTAGTAGGGGGAGAAAAATATCTAGACTATGTTATGGTTCACCAATTGATGGGTAAACATCTATTTTACCACTTTTTGCCATATTCCCATTGATTTACCTGAAAGATTAGTTTTACATCTTTGTCTTTAAACTATGCTAATAAGTACACCAGGAAAGATGGGTCACTGTGTAGCCTCAGCACTCTTCAAGGCACACTGAACTGCCATGCAGTAGTTATTATGGATTCACTTACCATTCTGCGAAGGAATACATAATCTTCTGGACTCATATGAGTCAATGGGAGTGCCTACTGCCTTCAAGTGCTTGTGATCTGTTGGCTGGTAGCTACAAGGTTTAAAAAACTTTTTCTAACCTGCTTTTGCCTGGTTGAGATGAATTTTCAGTCTTTAGACATAGACTATTTCAGTGGACCTGGTGCACTTTAGTACTATATATTTAGTACTATAAGAACATCAAGTCAACATAGCACATTAAGTCTTAAAGCTCAGTTACCTGCACATTAAGTCTTAAAGCTCAGTCACCTGAGAGTGCAGCCCAGAGTATGCAGTTTGCGTCTACACAGGCCACTCACTGTGGCTTGCAGTGGTTTTTCAATACTCAGGAGGTAAAGTTAAAAGACCAAAAATTATAATGAACTTCATTAAGAATACAAGCAATCTGTGACAATATTAAAGATCTGTGTCTCCATGATAGAAACACAGGATTGCTTTAGAAACGCATTGCCCACCATGTCATAGATTGCAAGAAGAAGCATAGCTCCCATATGTGCAGATCGCCACCCTGACATGGTGAAAAAACTTCCTCTCCCTCTCATAAATCCAAACGTAGAGACTGGTTTATGCAACTGCTGAAGGCATGTGCCAGCTGATAGGGAAACTCATGTGCCAGACTTGCTTGCTGGCTGTGATAAATCTCCGCAGTTCTCTTGGGGACAGTCAACAAACCCCAAACAAATTCTGAGGAGCCACATGTGAAAACCTCCAGGAGTCTAACCTAAGCACTGTGTGCCCACAGAATCAGAGGCAAGCAGAAAGCCTGAACACAGTTCAGCAAGGGGGATCTGACATTGGACCCTGCACCATCCTGGTTGATGAGGAGCAGGCACCATTCTGTAGCAGGCAGATGTGTAGGTGGCAGGGCTGAAACACAGCACGTTCCAGTAATTTGGGATGACAGGAAGACATTGCAGGTTATTACATCTAGCACACTTTAGAACTTTGTTTTGTCTAAAATATGAGATATTTTGGGGCTTGGTGTTCTTGCCCCAAAGTCTGGGAGGAAACGTGGAGGGAGAAGAAATAGTAGCAAGAAGGAACAAAACCACCACTATACTCACCCAGGCCCAACATGGAGGCCCGGCCACATTTGGGACTGATTTAGAAAACTATTTGGCAGCATCTGTGGAAAAAAAAAAAAGGAAGATCAAATAACACCTTTCTCTAATCTAAGTGATTTTTGTAAGTTAAACGTGAAGCACTGCGATCAGCCACAATGATAATTCTCTTGCCATTGAGCTCAAATTGTCTTTTATTTTTATGCAATTGAATGTATGCATCCATATTTAACATTGGTCAATATGCAGGACCTCAAACATTTTTCAGTAAACATGGAAATCCTGTTTAGAAAATGTGAGCTTCTAAACTTTAGCTGCTATTGAAGACTTGTTAGTGAACGACATCAATCATTCCCCGTACACACCTGAAAAATCATTGAATTAGATTCGAGATACCAGGCTTGTCACCTAAAACAGAGGTAAAGCATTACTAAGCTCTTTGGTTGGACAGGCCAGAAGAATGCCAATGAAGAGGGACAATTCCTTGACAGTGCTTCACAAAGGCCATTTCTTCATGCCCTTTGAGGTGCCTTTAAGGGAATGAATATTCTCTGAGATAATTTTTGTGATGCTGAAACAACAGTATCTTTCAGAGGTATTACTCTCCCAATACAGGGCAGTGCTTTTGCCAATGTGTTCTTAGTAGAGGGTTTAAGAAAAGAGCCCTGTAGCATGCATGTTCCCCTGGTGAGTTTATGCACGCTCTCGCAGCTCTAATAAAAACATACAATGAAGGTAAATTAGGGCAGACGACTGCTTCTGTCAACACCAAGCAAACAGTATTTTTAAGGTTTATGTGTGACTTAGAATTCAAGAATGCAGACTTTGTTTTTCGTTGATGTACTTGTTGAAGAAAATACTTTGATAGATCCAGAGGAAAAGAAATTATATAGAAATGTGAAGAGATTAAAGTAAAGAAAGAACCTTGACATCTAACAGGAGCTTATTTGATTAGGTCACTCCATAGAGCAGAAATAATTAAAAATAAGGAAGATAGATGGAGAATGCCAGGTACTTAAAACAACATGTTGAGTCTACCAGCACTTGTGTTCCTGCAAGCCAAGGCTGCAGGCTTTGCAGATGTTGAATGTGCCTGTTGGCCAAGGAGCTCAGGAGGATGAGAAGAGGCACCAGAATTTTGTACAAGCAGGCAGACAAGTTTGCCTCCCCACCAATAAATATTTGATATACTCATCTAGTCTGGTTCCCTGTCTTTTGCTCCTTACCTGCTGCCAGTTGCCCAGCGTGCCTTTGAATTAATGAAGTGGATATTTGCCTTAAGGAGCAACTTGTTCTGATCCCAAAGGAACTGCTCGTGCCTGCCTGGTGGCTGCAGAAGCTATGCCAGCAGCCTGGCAGGTGGTGGCAGATCAAAAGGACAACCTCCCACAGAGGTTCTGGGGATTTCCTCACTAATATGCTGATACATACATTAGTTGACTGACTGACACTGCCCAAATATTTGTCCTTTGCTGCTATGTTTGGCCACAGTTTTATAGCAACTTTGGTGGTTTGTGACATAGCACACTTTATGCATGAGCTCCTTTGACTTTTGCCTGCTGCCCTTCTACTAACCACTGATGCAGGATTAGCAGGGCTGACATCAGACTGTTTAACCTCAGTTTTCACTTTCTTGGTGAGAAACAAAAGTTTTCACCTCCCACCTAAGTGCTGCAGTCAGAACTGGAATGTTAATGGACTGTGACAGAAACTAAGGAAGTCCGCATTCAGAAATTAACCTCGCACAGCACTGCATGTTCCTTCAGAAGGAGTTCTCGGTGTCTACATATTGGTCCAGAAGGTATTTGCTTCATTACTAATATCCCACAGAATGGTGAAGCCTGGAAATGGCATAGATGAGCTGGATTTTCCCAGCAGGTGTCAGGTCCTGTTGCCAACAGAGCTGAGTATTGCTCCATAGGAGACCATGTAGACAAAAGACTGTTAGGGGGAAAAAAAAGCAGAATTATGTCTTTTCATCATAGTCACTTGGAAGCTTAATGCTTAACCAGAAAAGACAGACAGATAGTATGACTGCTTAGATGATCCTGAAAATATCTGTTAGTTATGAACCTTTCCCAACCTCAAATTATTTAGAACAGCTACCAGTTGTCCTACTATATAAAAGAAAATAGGTAACTTCCCTTTTTTAAAGTCAACTTGATAGGATCATGTATGCTATTCAACTACACTGATACATACATATGGTTTAGGAATTCAATTATACTTAAGTTCTTCTCTAATAAAGCTAGAACAGCTGGTTGCCAGATCCTCGGAGTGCTTCAGCTATGTCAGGAGCATCCAGCATACTTTAAAACCATCTCTTGACCCCACAAAGGAGGTCAATGTTTCTCCTGGCAGCCTACTAGTTATTTTTTAAGTGTCTTGATTTTTTTCTGTGGCGTAATGCAATTTTACTCATTATCACTACAGATGTCAAACCAAGACTAGCAAGACTACAGCAGTAGCTGGAGCATATGGTTGAGTCATATGAATAATAATCATAAATCCTTTTTGACATTGGCCCATTATTACATCCTGATCATGTCCCCTTGGAATCTCTTGTTTGGTGTAATGTTTAAGTCATTATAAGGTATCTCTGGAGGTCAGGATTTATGGACATCTCTATTGGAGGAACACAGTATTAGCAGTACGTTTATACAAACATAAAACACAAGAATATTATATACTAATATGTCTATCTGTAATGTTTATGGAGACATACAGGAGAAGCAATTAATTGATTGGCAGCCAGTAAAAGAAATGTAAAAGAATGTTAAGATGACATCTTAAAATCACAGTTTAAGAAGTCAGTTTGATGCCTGAACTGCCATCGTTTAAAAAGAAAAAAATATATGCATACAGCAAAAAGTCTAACTCCATAGTTTTAAATGGTAATATTTTCCTAGCATTTACATTTTATTTTGTAAGAAAGAGGGATGGAATAATCCACGAATGTAGTATTAGGAGTATGGTTCTTCACATCTCACTAAACAGTGTTTGCTCTATTCAGGAGGATTTTAGAATTAAATGTTACCAATTTCATGGCAATCTGCAGCAGGTGGTAGTGAGGGGATAACCAAATCACTGAGTACAACACCAGATTACAGGTAGGTTTTGATCCAGATTTGAAGACCAATGCTGACTCATTGCATCTATAATGACCTGACACAATATGCTAAATCAAAACCCTCGGGGTTTTAGAAAAACACCCTGTGTAGGAATACTAATCACCAAACTGCAGTTACATTAATGTGACAAATCCTGAGCAACTTTCCCAGGGATGAAGTTTTGTGGCATGATCCCAAGCCACAGCTGCAGTGAAAAGAGGCTCGTTTAATTTTAGTGTAAGAGAAGCTTCTAGGAACAACCCCATTTAGATGTAATAGGGATACCCTAAAGCACCTTGTGGATTTAGAAAGAAAAGGGTCTCTGTTGATGTACCATGTAATGGGCAGTCCAGATATTTAAAAGCTTTCAAACAACACAGATGTGTTAACTTAGAATCATTAGCTAACACCATTAAGCAAAATGTGAAAATTGCTTCATTTTTGGTACAAAACATTTCCCTGGCCATAGCAGGTTACTTGTTAGCACTGCCCGCCATACACCTGCCCCCTTCAGAATTTAAAACTGCTGTGAGCTGCTGAGCCCATCTCATCAGAAGTCTGGGATGAGAGACAGCTGTAGCAGCCCATGCTTGCAGGTGTGCCTTGTTTGCTCATTGTCCTTTCCTGCTCCATTCCTCTGTACTTTTGTTTTCGAAAAAGGGGAATAGCTGCAAGAAATTTGTACTGTTCAGAACCTATTCAGTTTTGTTTTGCAGAGTGATTCCCACTTTTTTTAATAGTGACCCTACACCAAGTGTACCAGAAGGCAGCTGCAGCATTCATTCAGGTTTTGTCTTAAGCTCTATCAGGATGTGTTTTCATAGAATCTTTTAAGTCAGAAGGGTTCCTTAAAGATCATCTAGTCCAGCTCCCCTGCAATGAACAACTCGGTCAGGTTGCACAGAGCCTGGACCAGCCTGACCTTCAACATCTCTAGAGATGGCTTCCACCACCTCTCTGGGCAGCCTATGACAGACGCATTTTTCTCTGTGAGAGAGACAACACTAAAACCTCCAGCCTGATCCTGCACATGCTGTGCATGGAGTTATGCACATGGGACAGGCACTCAGTGTGTTCTAAGGCTGCTCCGGGTGCCTGCACCAAACACCTATGGGGCTAACCCAGTACAGCCAAGGCAGGACCGCTCATTGGATTTGCTGTTCCCTGCTTGCTGAGATGATGTCCCATGCCATCATGAGAAGTAGCCTACATCAAAACTCAAATGGGATTTATTTGGAAAGGATCCCTTTCTTCTTTCAAGTACAAAAGTGATAAACAGAATAAAATGAATCTAAACACCAAAATATAATAAAAATTCTGTCTCTGCATCTGATGAGCTGTCCTGACCTTTCCTGGAAGATAAACCAACTTGTTACAGCTGTGCTTATTAAACATACTGAGGCAAAGACCGGAATGGTTGAAACAATACAGCATATCACTAGGAAAAAAAAAATAAAAATGGCCCTGCTCTTAGATAAGGTGCAGTCTATTTTTTTCTTTTTAATGGAACAGTTATTACACTGATACCCAAGAGCAGGCGTGCGCTATTTTTGTTACTTGCGAATAAGTGAATTTTTTTTGTATTTGCCAATTAGCAGGGTTTTTGAAACAGCTTCCTGTTTGAAGAAATGAAGCAGATTGCAGAGCACAGATGTCATCCAAGAGGATACTTTATACAGATGCACCAGAGATGACATCTCTCTTGTCGTCAGTAAAAATGATACAGAACATATTGCTAAGTTATTCAGCAATTTCCAAAGAATCCTCTTTAATGCACAATAAGAAACAGATCTTGGTTGTCTTTTCATGGATGTCAGACTTACACAGAAATGCAGAATGCACTTGCAACCATTGGTGTGAAAGGGTACTTTCAAGTAGAAGACTATTAAGTGAAACATTCTGCTATAAGATATCAAAAGACTGCTTATTTGCCACAAACTGCACAAAGTTATTCTCATTTTTCTTAGTGGCACTAAGTGGCTTTAATGCAAGTAATGGAATTTAAAACCAGAAAGTCCTTATTACTATTCAAAGTGCCCTTTGTCCTTTGATAATGAACACCATATTAGCATCTTGAAGAAAAACCAAAACCCTAAAACAGGTTATGTTATTTCAGCATTTTGAATTGACTGACCAAAACTTTATTAATGGAAGCTGATTGCATTTAATTGCGTGTAGACAAAATTCTAAAAACAAGTTCCAAACTCTTACTTGTTCCAGCAATAAGAATAAAATGAATATAGACTAACGTTAGAAATGAGAAAAATATGCCCAGAAGTGAAAAAATTAAAAACAAAAACAGAAACACACAAAAAACCAGTCATATGTGATGTTTGCTATAATCGTATTTCTTGTGATGTAAAAAAGCAATAGAGAAGGGGAGGAAGGGAAAGGCAAGGCCAGTAAAAGCAGGGGAGTACACTGTGTAAAATTTATCCCAACAGACTGCTGGAAAAAGATGTCTTGCAATCTTAATTACCCTCACCAAAATACCCACTTAGTTTAAAAATGATAGTCTGAATTTCAAAAAAATAAATAAAAAAACCCACAATAATAATAATATAAAAATCAGCTTTGAATGTGTAACAGGAAATACTGCTTTTGTTATGGGTAGAATTGATAGTCATTCTAAAACCAGGAGAACATATACCTATGTGGAACATATAATGTTTGAGAGAGTAAATGCAGTTGAAAGGAAAATATAAAATGAAAATATAAAGCATGTTCCACAAGTAAATAAGCTCTGAGACATAGGAAAAAAAGAAGCGTTACATTGTTCTTCCCACAAAATTAATTAATAAGGAATACTCATTGGGACAGAAATTTCAGTTAAATTGCATCTCAATTTGCAATCTGTTTAGAACGTGGTCTATTTCCATATCTATCTCCATATATAGGTACATAGATCCATATATAGATCTGTACCTTGATAAATTTGTATATATATATATATTCACATATATGTATGTGAGGATAGACAAAGTATATTTGTCTAAATATGTGTTTATTTATACACACACACACAAGCACATATATATATGGAGAAGCTTGGGAGCTTCTCAAATATTCTTTCTCTATAATTTTGTTTGAAAAATTTGCATAAGTTTGGGTGAAAATTTATCAAGAAATATATTTTGAAAGGAACAACTTTAACTGGGATATTTTTAGCCCCAGTCTCAAATTTTTCAGACAGGGATTTGTGTAGTGAATATTGCTCAATTTTTAGTTTCTGGCGAGTCAGCAGAAGTGCACAGAGTGCAAGAGTACTGATGCTAACACGACCAAAAATAATTGCAGAAGCTTGCACCTCCTTACCTCCTTAGTGTGAAATATGTTGCACAAATGTCAAGAATGAATAGAGAGACACGAACCTGAATTCCACTAGTCTCTTCAGGAGACTTTAGACTACTACAAAAGATGATAAAGTGGAGCAAATCCATTATCTTGTGCCACATTTAGCACTCTCTATCTCTCCCAGCACAGCTCTGTTGAGTTCAGGACCTCTAATTAACCTCTCAGCATCACTCTGCTCCGGACCATACAGACATCCCAGTCAGTACAGAGTTCCTTCTGCTGCTGTAAAGTGCTGTCAGGAGTGGTTAAGATACACTCTGTGTAGATGAAGAGAAGATCATTTTAAACAGACGAGCAGTTCTCCTTAATTAAGGATGAATAGATCATATGATTATTATTTTACCATGTAACTACTATTACTGACATATCACAAATTGCTGAGGGATGAAACTATTTCATAACAACAAATATGATAGAAAATTCCAAACATGTCTAAGAATTGGGAACACTTTCCTAATTCTGCAATATAAATGCTGAGAAGGTATTCATTTACCCAGCATTCTAATCCTGCTTTTAATTTCAAAAATGCCTCATTAGTCCCAGTCAGAATGAGTTAATGTTTATTAAGAATCGAACATTTTCAGTACAGGAAATGGAAACTGAATTATGATCAGCTCAAACCGCTTTCAGATGAGAAGTCTGAGATAGGATTATTCCTTAAAATACATTATCCTTTATTTTGTCTACTCCACTTATAAACAGTCCAGTAAAAGTCTATCCAGTCCATCTATATCTAGATTATTGCAGTGTTGCATTACCTCACCGAATGGGGAAATTTCCCCTCACCTTAATTCTTACTGCTCTCCTGACTGAATTCATCTCCAAAACATCCGTCTCACAGAATGCTGGCTACCCAAGGCAGCTGAAGGTGCCCAGAGGGACTGGGTACAAGCTGAAATACCACTGTAGCTCAAAAACCTCCTGACAAAGAGCAGTACCCCTGTTTTTGTTAGTATTTCTAAAGGACCAAATTCCATCTAGTTGCAATGAAGTGTCATTGCAATGAAGACTCATTGCAACATTCTCTGGATCATATTTGTTTGCCCAAAGTAACACCCTGCTGTGGAGGATGACAGAGTTATGGGAAATAAATGTCAAGAGTTTGCTCTTGTTATCTGTGTGATATTACGCTGCTTGATGGCTAGAAGTTCAATCAAAGAAGGCTGCTGAGGCATGAACCAAATGAAACACAGATGCAAAAGGAGAAAAGAAAGAACTTGGAATCATTCAGGGTAGTAGTGGCTGTGCTATGAACTGGAATATGATGGGAGTCCACCTGCTGCCCTGCAGGTCTGGGCGGTTTCCTCCCCAAAGGGCATAAACTTTGCATCAAATTTTGCACGTTTCTGGCTCCAAGGACAGACACAGGAGAAATAGCTCATATTTCTGCAGTGTGCCTGCCACTAGCAGGTGGGTAACCTATGATTTGAGGACACTTCAATCCATTTTAAACACTTGCTATCCTGGTTGCCAGAAGAAGTTGTGCTTGGAGGTGAACCTTTTGTGCAAATGTGAATGGCAAACTATGGGTGACCATCTGAAAGAAATGGACATAAGGGAGCAAGAAATGAGACTACTGCATAAAACCCCAGGAATGAGAAGAGAATCAGATGCAGCTTGTCCTGCAGTGCCCAAAGTGGCTATGTGTTTATCAAAATGATACTTACTGGAAGATCACATTTCTCCACCAGGGGCCATTATCTGGATGTGCAAATCTTTTTAAATTTATAATTAAGTGGTATACCAATTTTTTTCCATTAATTAAAGAGTGTCTTTGATTCTCCTTGTAATATGATGCCATCCTAATGGAAGAGATTTTAAGTGCTTGTACAATCCTCATTATTCTTCTAAATGGAGAAAGTACACAAAATCTCTTAGAACAGTATTGTACATAGAAGTAATGGACAGTATTATTACCTGTATGAACTGATAGTTCTTTAATAGTGACTGAAATATTTATTGCTAATCAACTATATAAGGTTTTATAATAACTTAAAAGACAAGCCAATTTTGTATAGACACCACTAAAGGTATGAGACAGTTTTCCTGTCATCAGCAAAATGATATAGAGACAGCTATTGAATAATTCCACCAGAAATGCAAGAGATCACCTTTACAAAATATGAAACAGAGCCTTGAGACTTTCTTTGATGTTAAGATTTTACAGAGCAACAATAATGCACTTTGGATGAAGGACATTGCTTTGATAAAATATATGGTATTCAGTCCTACATACCTTTTCAACCATGTAACACTGCATTCTCTTTACAAGACTACTTTTTTTTTTAGTACTAAAGACACTTCAGAAGAGTAAAAATGTGATGTGTAATAAAGTTGTGACACACAGAAGAGCAGTAAAAGACTAGTCTATATTTCCTGGCCCCACTCAACTGACAGGGTTAAAAAGGTTAATACCCTGACACAGGACACCAGCAGCTACTGTTATATGGGGAAATCTTTTATTTTTTATGTTACTTGTCATAGGAAAGGACGAAGAATATCCTAAAACTCTTTACATTAAGCTTAGCATACTCAAAAAAGCAGGTTGGAGATAGGCAGATTTAACAGAATTAATATTTATATGTTTTTTATTTTTATGTGTAGGTTATAGTTTAGTGCTAGTTTAAAATCATCTTCTGAAAGTGCTGTAATATGTCCTTATATATTATACATACTGGAAATGTATTTTAACAGAATTTTACTGGATATGTTTTCACACATCATATTCTTTGAGGAATAAGATCACATGTCTGCATGTATTTTAGTTAGAGAACAATTTGAAGAAATTTTAAAATTATTAAGAAACTCAATAATAATTAATTTTTTAAAACCCCAAAACCTTAGAATTGTAACTTCTGTTTATTTCAATTCGATTTAGGTTCAGTCATCAAGGAAGGGACTGATAAAAACAGCAAAATGTCTACACACAAAGTAAGCTTATAGCCTTTTATAAAATTATTATGTAGTGTGGACTTTGTGTGAAGTTTTTCTTTGAAAGACATTTGCATCTGAAAGACAGTTGCTCTGGTTTGTTGTTTGTATGTTATATTCGCTGAAGTTCTCACTGAAAGTGATGAAGTGATTTGGCTTAAGAGAAACAGCATTTACAGGGTTTCCTTTGCAAAGAGAAATTCTAGCCACTGGTCTGGTAGATATAGAAATTTATCTCAAAAAACCCCCCCAAAAACAACAACAACAACAAAAACACACAAAAAAAAACCCAGATACATATGTTTGAGGGAAGGTCTGCCTATGTAAAAAAAATAAATAAATCAGGAATAAAACTGACAAAAATCCAACCCAATACTGCATAAAATACAAAGAAAGCATCCCTGTGAGGAGCTGGCGCTAACCTGACCTGGATATACCAGTACATCCAAAACCACTGGGACTAAACTCAGAACCTTGCTGGGATGTGGGGGCAATGCAGAGACTGACAAGATGCTCCCAAACTGCAAATCAGTCTCCATCACAGCAGTGCTGAGAGCCCCTGTGGGCTAAAGGACAGTAAGGGATGCTGATGTAGCCAAAGTTCTGAGGCAGCTGATTTCAGGTGTGCTAGAAGACTCAGAAGTGCTGCAGTGAGGAGTGGGATGCCAGTGCAGAGCTGGCCCTGGGGATAGATCAAACTCTGTTTACACAGTGCTTTATCTTCGCTAAGGAATCTGCCAGGTTCAAGTGCTCAGGGTCCATTGTAAAGATAATCCTTAGACCAAATAAGCGACCATGGCTAATTGAGATTTGACAATGCAGCATTATTCATTTTAAATATGAGTTATAAGTATCGTATATTTATTATGACTTATTCAGTTACCATAGTTCAAGATACTGAGATCCTGGGAGCAACTACTGTGTGATTGAGTTAACCGTAGTTCAATCCTTATTAATGATGCATAAACCACCTTGAAAAAAGCAAGAACTGCTTAAACATTAAACTGGCACTCCAGCCAAGCCAAATATTTTCTAGTATATGTAGCTACATAGCTGCTCTTTTTTTTTTTTTTTTTTCTTTTTTTTTTTTTTTTTCCTTCTCTAAGCTGCATCTATTTCTGCAGTTTACCTGGCTCCAAGGCCAATTCTTATGTTATGAGTCAAGTTGGTAGTGCAAATTAGATAGGATGGCATCTGCTGCATTCTTTCTCAGACAGTGTGTCTCTTTTTTTTCTTTCTGCTGTTAATATTACATTATTGTTTGCCTGTCTCTTCACTCTAATTTTAAAGTCACAGACAGCGTAAATCTGCGGTTTGCTGGATTCAGTATGGGAAGGTATGTGTTGGGTTTCTTTTTCAAATTTAATTTGCTTTTTATTTAGCCATTCATGAGAAGTGTATTTCAAAGAACAGTCTATTTTTCCAAATGTTGTTTTGTCTGCTTCTACTCTACAACCAGAAAGAAATATCATGTATTTAAAGCAGATATGCTTCAATAAAGGCATTAGTAAATAGGAACAAAGACAAGATTTAGCAAAAAATACTCAAAGTTTCCTCCCTGCTCATAAATTCATGGGGATCTCAGTTCTCAGGTCTGTGAAAGCATTTTGCATCACTTGGTCCGGAGAGACCGTGTTTGGTGACTGCATTGTGCCTGGAGGAGGAAACAGGGCTTCAGTGCTGAGAGCACTGACCTGATTTGTGGGGAGAGGAGACAGCAATCCCTGCCCCAAGGGAGGTTTGGGATGCTCCAGAATCTATGTTTTCGAACCAGTCTCTTTAAATCTAAATGATCAAAGTAGAGAAGCACTAGGGAAAATGGGAATGGAATATCCCAAGCCTGGTGAAAATGGCAAAACTTCTGGATTAGGAGATCTGAGAGTAGAAAACTGTAAAAAGGGGTTAAAAAGCCATCTGCCCTGTACTTAGCAGAGCTGGCAAAGCAAAGGCAGGAGTGGTAGACAGAGAGCTCCTTTCAAAACCGTTTGGCATTTGATAACAGTTAAAAGCAATCCTTGCAAATTTAATAGTAAATTTTACTTGGGTGAAAATCCCTCACGCATTACCGCGAGGCCCAGCATGGGCTGTGAGCAGGATGGTGGCATTCACCCCGACCAGGCCACGCCTCACGGGAGCAGCACTGGCACTCAGAGGAGCCGACCACGGCAGCTGGCTTTCTCCTGTGTCAGTGTGATCCTGCGTGCAAGTATTTCACAGTCAGGGAAGCCAAAGTAAGCAAACTGAAGAGTTAATGTGAAGCTAGACACAGAACAAGCAGCGATGTAACATTACAGCTATCCGGGCTCCCTGCAGATTATTGCCACAGAGCGCAACCGTGTCTTGTGGTTTCCCAATGTGTTCTTGAGTGCATGACTGGGCTCCAAGGGCTCTGGCAGACAGGATGCCAAAAGCAAACCCTCTCATACACACTGCAATCTCAAAACAACTATTGGTGCCTTTACCAGCAAATGCACACGGGAATACCCAGGTATGGATTGAGATTTTTATCCCATCAGGAAGGCTTTATATCAGCCTTCCTCTTTTAGAGAGTTGTCACAATAAAGTATTTTGGAGGAAGATATAATGACAATATAATGCAGGAAGAGCCCTTCCCTTTCTAATAGGCAGGTCATACAGTTTCCTTCTGTGATGGCAAGCATGGACCCCACTCTCCCTTGACACTTCCTCAGAAGCATGAGAGGGACAATTGGCCTGAAAGCCACTAAAAATCTGTCATTTCCCACAACTTACCAGTAAGCAAGTGTACAGCTACAGATGGCATATAGCATTTGACATCTCATTTAAGAGTTGAAATTAACGGGTTTGATGTTTTTTAATTCCCCTTTCTGTTGGATGTGTTTTCTTGATGAGAGTATATTGGGATACTGTCATTATGCCTACGCTGCAGTCACATGAGACAATGATGCAGGGAAAAAAGACAGATGCCAGGACATCTATGTCTCTTTCTGTCATTGCATGACTAGGGAGGTGATTGCCTCTCTGTACTCTCCACTGGTGAGATTGTACTTCGAGTACTGTGTTCAGTTTGGGGCCCCTCACTATAAGAATCATAGAATGGCTTGGGTTGGAAAGACAGTGAGGGTCTGTAGATTCCCCAGCGTAAGGTCCTCAGTACAGACTGTTCACTCAAAGAATGTAGCCGTTTAAAGCAAAATATTGGTGCTTACCTGTCATTCAGTGTTGAGACCGTTGTACTCCATGAAAGAAAAAAAGTTGCATTTGGTTTCAGAGCTTCACATCTTCCCCAGTACACTCTGTCTGACCAGCAGATTGCCACAGGTGCACTTGCCTATGGACCTTTAATAAAAGTGCAAATTACCCCTAAAAGTAATAGATGTTTCAGAATCATATCTCAGGGTGGGGCCACAGTGTCTGAAGATGAGCTGGGAGGGTAGCAGGAGCCTAGACTGCAGGAGCCTTAGCCCAGCACAAGAATGAGAAAGTAGTAGGAGGAAAGGCAGAACCCATAAATATATAACCTCTAATATTCTGGGGCTGCTCAAAGAAATCCCATAGGAAAATTATGAAAATGAAGCAGTCCTGGATTCAGAATGTATGGAATTCATTCAACACTGTACAGTTGAAATGTGAAGAAAATGATGTAAAATTAGTACGTAAAATAAAATTTTATGGTTTCAGTTATTTTGCCGTTACTACAAAAACTAACAAAAGCCAAAGGCTCCTGACATATCACCCACATAACTCCTAGTCCCTAGGAGGAAAAAGATCATCATAGAATAAAGTTATATGCCTTGCCAGCTGTAAGCTCCACATATTGTGGGCTAGTACTATTCAAATACATTATTTCTTTTTAATTATCATGCCAAGAATAATATTTCCTCTGTTATATAACATTCTTGCCCAGAGAAGGAAGAACTTTTTGTTACATGTATGTTTACTTTCTCACACACAGTGAAGACATTTAAGCTCAGCAAAATTACTAGGAAAGTGCTTAGGTGGACATGCATTCTGAAATCTACTCTGTTTGCTTTGTGGTTTTTACTGAGGAGGGACACACATCAGTGAGAGAATAAAGCACGTTAGAAGGGCACTGACTGAAAACCCAAATAGATTGTTTTACAAGAAAATTTAAGCAGAAGTTTAAAGATGATTAAATGCAAATTCTTCTGTAAAAATTAAGCTTTATGTATCAGAATTCACAAAATATTGAAACTATTGCCTTGCTTTGATAACAGTCATAGCTTCTTTCTTAGATAGCATACAGTTTCCTAGTCAAATTTACCCTTTTTTACACATAAATTTATACAAAATTGTTCTCTGTTAACTCCATGTAACTAACATAACCTTAAGGACTGCTGAGAAGACACTGGCAGTTGTCAATATTTCAGACTAATTGTGCGATAATTTCTGTCCAACTTAGTCCTATGTTATCAATCTCTCACCAGAGCAGAGCAGCTAATTCAGATACACTTCCCAAGATAGACACAGAATTTTAGTGCAAATATTATGCATATACATATATAGAGCCTTTATTCTTTCTATCTCTCTACTCACAAACAATACTAATCTAAAATTCCATTTATGAAATTTTCAAGAAAGCAAATGAATTGGTTAAAAATACCAAAATAAACCAACAGTGCTATTCAAACCCTTTCTTGGGCAGTATTCACCCAGCTTTATTTATAAACTGTACTAAGAGAATAATATACTTTGGGCAAAGTAATCCATGGCAGGAAGTTTAGAATTGCTGCATTATTCCTGGGTACCTGAATATTCCTGTTCACTGTCTTCCTTCCCAAAATCCTGCTCCTGTCACATATCCTTCAGTAACAGATGACTCTGAAAGCTGTTTTCATTTTAATGCTTGGAAAAATACAGCCTTAAGTAATCTTAGTTTTTGTTGCTTTCTCTTGATAAGGAAATTTCAGAACAAGTAGGAGTTTTGGTCCTGATAAGATGTGAAAACAGCACAGAGTACCTGTAAACGCAAGCAGAATTAAAAATGTTTTAGTATTCTCTAAATATATATTTCCTTTACAACCTTATATATTTCATCAGTGGTATTAAAAGACTAAGAAAACCAAGTGTCAGCATAATATGACAATGTAAAATAAAAACATAGTTTAATACCAGGAAACTACAGACTATCCTATTTGACATTGTGTGGGGAAAATACTGAAACTATTTTAAGCAGCTCCAGCTTTTTTATTTGTGGGAAGTACTCGGATGTTGACACTGAAAACAAGTTTTTCAGATTTCCAAATACAGTAAATAAAGAAACATGCTGTGAGTTTAGAATCATCAACAAATCCCTCAAACTTTTGATCTTTAACATGAACTTACTAATGGATAAGGAAGCGACTTCCGCTCTAGATAACCGGAGCCAGATCTTTGAATCAAATACACAAATGGAAGACCAGAGCCCTGTCCCTAGCCTGTGAGAGGCAATAATAAAACTCTACAGACCACAAATAAGAAGAAATGAACCCTTGAAGTAGACAACTGTAGAAAAATGAATGCCCCTCAGACAATGGAAAAACAGTAATTTGACTCCTATGTTGTACTGTTGTCAAAATGCAAACTGTTAAGAGAAATAGGATCAGACAATGTTTCCTTTAGAAAAATCACAATTGTAATGGGGTGAGAACTGAGTCATTTCATAAATTGCCAGAAATATATTCATCATAAACTCTTTGAAATCCTGAAAAATTCTCCCATCAATCCACTCTGTAATTTTAAAATTTAGCAGTGAATTAAAAGACTGTTCCACTTGAAAAGAGGGTTTCTATCAATCCCATGGACAGTAATATACACCTACAACAATACCTGAGTTCTCCTTCGTTATTAAAATTACAATAATTTCCTCTAATACAGACTAAGGCCTTATTTGCAGCAAAACACCTCATCCTAGTAACATAGTAAACTTGAAGTTACAGGCCTGAGAAACTTCGTCACAGAGATAAGTGAACACCTGAGAAAACATGGATTTATTAAAAAATGAAGGTGTATGGCTCTACTATGTGGCTCCTTGCCAGTAATATGAAAAAACACCTGCATGTGCATGTACAAGTTTTGATTCTAGCAGATATGTGAGGGTGCGTGCCACTTATTAAAGTGCTGGAGAAAAGCTTTGATCCCACTGACAACTTATGGATGTGTGTGCATATGTGTACCTATTATATATTTTACAGGTATTTTAATAATTCATGTAGAATCCTTTTTTAAGATGCCATTTGTTTCCTCAAGATTTTTGTGTTTATCACTTAACGATATGCAGGATGACTGAAAAGGCTTGTAGTTTGTAATTTTATATGCCTTATTGAGCAAAACACCTGGAACAAAATGCTTGCTCTACTAAAATCTCTGCCAAAATTTCCACCAATTTCAACAGGACCAGAAATTCAAACCCAAGTCAAAAGGTGATCTCAAACGCTGAAAGGAGAAATTGCATGCTTAAGGAGAAAACAAAGTTCCCTCATTGTTGGCTCAGTTGCATCAACAAGATATGGCAAGACACAGCAGATGAGGATATATAGCAGAGTGAAGCTTTACTCATTAGATATATAACTATAAGGAACAGTGACCATGTCCATATGGTTATAAAAATAACAGAATTTCTAAATGCTTATTTTAGAAATGTACATCAATTAAGCTAACAGGTCTGAAGATCTTCACTGTCTTTAAATGAAACCTCATTTCTAAAGCCCACCAGCTCCTGGTGGACCAGCAGCAGCTGAAGAAGCCTAGACCTTAGCTTTTACCTAAGACCCTGTGGGCTGCAGCAATCTGATTGATCCCAGAGGCTCCCAGCAGACTGACTTAGGCATATTAAGCATGAACTTTAGCTTTCTTTCCCTTCTAAGATGGAAATATAAAATGAAAGATGTTCAATATTGATCAAAGTTGGCCTCTTTTGACTCCTGCTACTACAAATACATACATTTTTATTTTATTTTATTTTATTTTGTTTTGTTTACGCTGGAGCTCTGGGTCCCTTTGACGTCCTATACAGCACTTTCTTACCAGACCACTGTGGAAAATCAGACTCAGCTTCCTCTTAACCAAACAGCGTCATTAATCTTTGTTTGATCCCATAATTAAAAGAAATACAGATCCAATAAACCCAACATTCTTTCAGCCTTCTGAACTCATCTTAAATTTCTTTAAATTCTCAGTATTTCAGAATGTCCTTAATATTTTCAACCTACAACTCAAGCATTTTCCTATTCTTCAGATTTGCTACAAACAAGTGCCTTAAGATGTGACCATCCCTTTTCTCTAAAGGGCTCACATCTGGATGGAATTTGGGAAGGTTTAACAGCATTTCATGAGCTCCAGTGCAGGAGGCCAGAACAAAGCACAGACAGCACACGCTGATCCTCTAGTTCAATTTATCAGACATACTAAAATGGAAGAATTAGAACATTAGTTTCATGATAGGTTTCTATCTTAATTTCCTCAGATGTGCTTTGTGTTTTTGCCAGTGAGAGGTGTTTGTCTAGGTCAGTTATATCAGTCTGCATTTGAGGAAGAGCATTAATTAGATTGCTACAATGTCTCCTCTACCCTGGTGAGGATAAATCTATGTTCCCCGACCCCTGCTCATTCCTTAAATCTTACCTTATTTATTTATTTATTTATTTTTAGACATGCCTTGGGTTCTCATTATTAGTAAATAAATCAATGATTTAGCACATGGACAAGTCCCACGGTCCTTATTTACAATGAGCAAAACGTTATTGAGCACCTCTTGGAGAAATACAATGTAATCTGGAAAAAGAACCCCTGAATAATTGGAAAAGGGAAATACAGGATTAATTTCTCAACCCAGGAAAGGTATGTTTTTCTCTTCCACTGGCCCCCTGAAAAGAGAAGACAGCTAAGATGGCTGGCATACTATTCTACCAGGAATTATGACATTTGTCTTGGAGTCTTGGCCCTATTCAAGTACATCTTACATGGGCGATGCATTCACCCTTAGCTGTTTACTAAACTTGTAGGATACAAGCTGTCTGATACAAAAGCCATGTAGCTCCGTTAACCTGGCACTGATCCCAGGCTCATCAACTCTGCTGATTGCTCTTCCCAAGTGTGTGCTGGCAGAAATATTTCCTGATACAGCTTTCAGAAATGACCACTCCAGTACTGAACACTAATGATGTACTCACAAAGCATTTCCAACAGCACTCGTGTACCAAATATTATGCTCACACCCCGAACCAGGAAGAAAGGACTGCTTATGTTCTAAACCATGAACTGTGCAAGATTTATGATTTAACAGTAATACAACTCAGAATTTATAGACATCTTTGTTTTAAATTTTAACTTTCTATATTTGATCAGATCAGCTGCAAACATCCGTAAAGTTAGGCCAGGTGATGTATTGCTTCTTTTCTACCCTTCTTTGCCTACAGGATTTTCACTTGTCAGAAAGTTCCTTTACTTTTCTGGGCACCCCATCCCCCTTCCTCCCTCCTTCTGGATGTGAAACATTTTGGTTTGTAGCATCCATGTTCTCTCAGATGGGTTCTAAAAACAGAATAGCAATAGCCACTTTGCAGACTGCATGTACTTTTGTCAAGATAAGCAACAGTGAGTATAGGATTACAACTCTTTAAAAGCTTTTGTAGTGTACAAACAGTACACTGGGGGAACACAAAGTCCCTCATTCACATTTATTACCTTCCCTGTGTCATTTCTCACTTACCGGGGCACTTCTTTGTGCATTTTGACAAGCTCTGTGTATTTAGCCTTTAAAAAAATTAATTCATCTGCAAAGTAGTAGTTTATCTCTTAATTTTATTCCCCCAATTTGAATTTTCATTAATCTCTCTCATTTTTTCTAGGCTAATGCTCATATTCAGAGGCACTGATGCCAAGGTTTGTTTGATGAGTTAAATAGTCTCACTGCATGACAGATTTGTTTGATGAAAGTCACCCTCCTTCCTGCCCATGCAATACTTCTCCATATTCAGGAGGCATTTTTAAGAGGAGACAGCAGTGAAGTAATTCTGCCCCAATTTAAATCCTGTGACACCCATATCTGAAACTTACTATTACATTTAGAGCTGAGAATAAGGGCTCTTTAAAAGCCTTGCAATTCAGAATTGCAGACGGGCAGCAATTAGCCTTTTGGCTTGTGTTTTTGTCCTTCTATTAGACTCAGCAGACAGTTCTTTTCTTGTTAAGCGATGAATTAAATGATATAACATGTATAAGAGTATGTATAACTCTTTTTCACAATTTTTATTATTTTTTTGGTCAGAAAAGAGACAGTAACCCTGACACATGTGAATAGAAAGCTGACTTGTACAGACAATAGCCTGCCAGATAGCTGTGATATAGATATAAAGCAAGAATGATACACGTGAAATCCCAGCTCCATTGAAGTGGGTGGGAATTTTGCCACTGATTTGAGTGGAGCCAGGATTTCATTGCGAAAGCATCATTTAGCTGTAAAAGTTGTCCCTTTGAAGTTTGCACACCCTCCTGCAAACCCTGATGAAAGAATTTGTTATTTTCATATTGCTCAATTTTATTCTTTTTTTAACAGCTGACCCATTCTTTCCTTAAACACTACTTCTTTCTCCAAGACATACATTGAATAGGTTTGTTGATTTTAATATGACTTTTAGCAACCTTCCCACATTCCAGCAAAGCCTACTTGAGCTGCTTGCTTCCCCTGAATTCCTTTTGTTCTTTTCACTTTTGCTGAAATCATGATGAACACAATTGAAAATAACTGAGAAAAATATGGAATCTTGTTAAACCATGGCACTTTCTGGCTTCCTGATAGCAGCAATACTTTAACATGTTGTCCGCCTTTGTCCTTGGCAATACATTTAGATAATCTACTTATCTACTGCTGTTATCTTCGTTATCGCAAACACTTCAGCCACAAACAGGGGCGGATGCTTGAGGAACTTTTATGTGGTTGTTTCATTGGGGAAAGTTCTTTCTTGCTATCTATATTGTCAGTGTATCTGCCTACTCTCATGCCTTACTTTTGGAAAGGATGCTATGAAGTTAAAAGTGGTAGAGAGTGAAAAATGTGCTTAATATAAAATATTCAACAATGCAACTTGCCATGATGAAACACGACATGACTTACACAAGCCAATAAAATAAATTCACAGAAGAAAATGCTATTATATTTTTTTCAGGATTGCATATTGCAAGAAAAAAAAATAAAATTGTAAAGCCTCCCAAACCAAGCAAAAATTACCTGAGATAAAACAGGAGATGTACAAGCAACGTATTTGGATGATAGCAGTGAAGAAATCTTGGCTCTGAGAATAAGGTATATTTCATGCAACACAATCATGCAGTGCCCTCAGCATGGACAGTCCTTGTTGTCCTATGAATGGAATGATGGGTGAAGCTGTCTTACAGCCACACTGTCCTCCACAGAAAGGTTAACAAGCAATTGACAATCATTTGTCCTGCTATGCCTCTGGGCCAGGACACAGTGGGGGAATGAAGAGACAGCAGAAATAAAGAAGAAAGCAAACGTGTTTTAGGTTTCCTGAAGGCAGACTGGTTACTATGGTTTTTAAACAACTGCAGCAGTCAGCATCAAGACTTCTCTAATGCACCAGTGAGAACTTTCATAGCATTATCCACCTCAGCACCTTAAATCAAACACAACAACAGCAGATGAATGTGAATTTCCAGGACCTGCATCACATTTTGCTGTATCTTAATACTACAACAGTGGTTCAGCTCTACAGTCTTGTGGGACATTGGTTCCTAGCAAAAGCTGAGAAACACCCTTACACAGCATCAAACACATCCCGCTCAGTCCAGCAGCGAGGAGGAATAAAGGTGGTTTAAGGCATCTCTTGTAACACTCTGACTTGGTGAGCTCTGGCTGGCAGCCCTTGGGGCAACCTCTGGTTCTGCCTCTGATCACAGAGCATCTCTGAGGTGATGGACTGCTGCCACTTACTGCTCTGATGTGGACGTGACGGAAAGCTGAAGGCAGTTTTGCTAGTGAGACAATCAAGGGGGAACCTGCAAAAATGTGTTTCTTAGCTATATCCAGGAGAAACCTATCCCAAGAACGAGCCACGTGAGTTTAATAAACACATCCTTGAAGCAGTTAACCCTTTTACTGAAAATCTCCCCGTGACCCAAGGCCCAGAAGAAGTCTCATTGGGGGCATACCTACAGCTGTCAGATTTGACATATAAAAAATCAAGTTAATCTCCTTCAAATTAAATGTGAGGAGAAAGAAGCTAAAAACACAATTGGTTTAGAATGAAATGGCTACTTTGTAGATCTTGACCCTTTTATTTATAGTAAATATTTGGCTTGCCTTGGAGTTTGTTTTTTTTTTTTTGTGTGTGTTGTTATTTTTTTTCTTTTTTGGATGTCTGTAATTAATGACACGGTTCATTAGTTACAGGGAAGCTAATGTGGCTCTGCAATACAGTAGTTCACATAATTGTGGGAGATAACTCATTCCACATGCTCAAACATTGTAATTTCAAAATATTTTCCTAATAGTTCTCAAACAGAAATATTTCTAAGTGTACATTCAAAACTGCCTATATCCAAGTAACGTTAACAGAACATAGTTTAAGCATAACATGCCAAGAAGTATTATTTTTGGCTGTAACATAATTGGTATCACATGCTGTTGCTATTTTATATACTCTTTTCCTTTTTGCCTTAACTTTTATTATTTTATATGGGCATAGGCATTACCTGAGGGTGACTGCATAACAAGACATAGGTGTATACTAGGTAGTGGAATTTCAGCCAGTTAGTTTTCTTGTTTCAAGCTGCAACAAGCATATTAAGAACTTACAGACATTAACAAATATTTCCCTTACACTTGGCAGAATGAAAACATTTTAATTTGGCATCTTAAAAATCAATTTAGATAGGGAAGTAAAGCACAAGCTCAAGAATTAAGAAGCAAACACAGTGAATGCTCCTATAAATCTCACTTTTGGGCACGAGGTATTTGACTTTAAGTATTTCAGCTCGTTAGTCTCCCTTACCTGTAAGATCTCCAGAAGCCTCCTAGCCTTACACTTAATGTCCTAATACAGGTGGGTCCTTACCCATTTTATCACCCTCAAATGATGGCAAGTATCTGAATACCGTGTACCAAAGCTAAAACAATTGTAAAAAATCGCAATAGGAATGTTAGTATGGGAGATCATTCTTGTTCCATCCTGTAGTTATTTAGTGGAAAGAGATATGGCACCATTAACAATGTAAGATATTTACTTGAGTTTACCCTTAACAGCATTGCTAAAGAGTCATGCTGTTTTCTAATAAAATTGCTGTGGTTATAGTGTGCATCACCAGCTTCATAGATACACGTGTGGTACTTGCAATGTATATTATGCTAAACAAGTATTTAAAAAGATTTTTAGGATTTAAGTCCAAAAATTAAGAGGCTCTCTAACTTCTGAGAAAGAATACTGCACACTGCAGAATTTTGACATTGCATATTGAGGAATAATGACAAAAAAAAAAAAAAAAAAAAAAAAGTCATTATGTGACCTATTAACTGACTCAGGGTCAAATATGAATGCTTATCATACTCTTAATATTTACAGAAATAACCAAACCTGATCTTCATCCACTGGATTCAGCCATAAGATGCACTAAATCCAACAGGAGGTTGTCCATCTGACTGCGCCGCATTTGGCCTGATATTTAATGGTTGCCAGCAGAGTGAGTCCTGATCTCAGGAGTGTTCCTGCCTGCGTCCCCTCTCCAGACGTGAAGACAACCTGGTTTACTTGGGTGCCCAGACACATGGCTCAGGCAGGTATCTGGGGAACACATGGAGACTGCATGACATAAGCAAGAAGGGGACTAAGAAAGACTGGCAATTCGGGATTACCTGTTTTGTTGTCTCTGAAAGACAAAAAAAAAGGCAAGGTGCAGGACTGAAAAAGTACTAGCATGCTAAAATACTTTATACAAACAGCTGCAAGTTTGCTTTCATTCTGGGAAACATAAGAGAAAAATCTTATCTGGTAAAATGATGAACCAGAGAAACTTTAAATTAAAAAAAAAAAAAAGAAGAATGTTCAAAACAAGTGGCCATTCGTATTTGTGCAGTAGGGGAGGATGCTGAATGTGCACCCGAAAATTTTAATCCTGCAATAACAAAGCAACAAAAAGCATAATTTACCTGATTATTTCAGGTAGTTCTAAAAAGTCAAATTTGGCTAATTTTGGGTGAATATTTTAACGTATTTTGCTGAATTGGGGATTTCTTTGAGTGCCAGAATAGCATACTACAGCATCATTATATGAAAACTCCAAGTCTGAGACTCAATCAGTTATATCATAGAATCATAGAACTGTTTGAGTTGGAAGGAACCCTTAAAGGCCAGCTGGCCCAACTCCCCTGCAATGAACAGGGATGCCTACAGCTCCATCAGGTGCTCAGAGCCTGTCTCACCTGACCTGACCTGACAGGGACAGGGCATCACCACCTCTCACAGCAACCTGCGCCAGTGCTTCACTGGCTATGACACATAAATAAATTTAAAAAGAATCAACAAGCAGGATATACTAGTTTTAAAAGCTTGTGTATAATTAAACAACTGTCACGTTGAGTTATTATAACCCTTCTAGTCAGTTTTGTTGGTCATAATTATTTATTTTTGTTTAAAATATATTTGCAGTTACAAATACACTTTTGAGTTGAGAACTATTATGCCTTAAAGCAAAGGCCTCCCCCCAAAAAATCTATTTTGTGCACATCCACATTATAATTTTTGAAGGATAAGATACATACCTGTCGAAGGAACTCCTTCCATCCTGTGCCATGTTGTGGTTCACACCGTGAAGCTCTGGAGCAACTCATAATTTAGATGGAACTAAACTGGAAGACACATTTCAGAACCCACAGTGAAGCATTCCAGCTGATAATGGGAGATTCGTCCAAGGACTCAGGGCAGATCTCACCCAGAGTTAAACCCCTGACTTTATGTTTTGGGATGTCAAATCCTGTGCACCAACCGTGTCATGTTACAGACTCCCCTGCTGAGCACAAGGCTTGCTGATGTAGATGCAGTATATGTTTTAAAAACATAAATGATATGCTTTCACTAATTACCAGTGATCCATTTCCAGAAAGTCACATATTTCAGCTGGCAAAGGTTACCCTACAGTGCTTGATAAATGGAGTACTTGATTCAGTAGTAGAACTACTGTTTTTGTCATTACAATGCCTTAATTATACAGGAATTTATTTGTCCAATGTTTGCCAGAAAGCATTTCAGGTACTTTAAATAACACCATTTACCAAAAACAAATTAAAATAACACACCACCCCAAAAAACATGGAGATAAAAAAAGGGTATTACAATGAAGGAAGGAGAAGCTTAATTAGATTATGACTAATTCACCATGATTTGTGGTTGCAAACAAAATATTTTGAAATCAGAAACAAATTTTGCTCCAGTTATGTCAGTTTGTTTTGGATTGGGACTTTTATTGCTGACGAGGGGAGAGCAAAACTGTGGTGTTTCCTAACTCATTTAAATCAAAGTGTTTTTACAGCTTTTCATGCCTGATTCACAGTGCTGAAGCTGATGGAGCTTGGTCCTAGGGATCCCTGTAAGTTGATTCAGTGATTACCATTAAAAATATCAGTACAAGCCCACAAATACTTCATAAATAGTAGCTGGAATTTGGGACTTCTAAGTCTTTTAAAAGATAATATATGAAAATCAGAGATAAGATTGTTTAACTGGTGGGAAAAGGTTTTTTTTTTGTGTCCCTCTACCCCCCCACCCCACCACAGTGGAAGTCACTGTATAGAACATCCAAAAAGTTGTCTCCTTCTTATTCATATTTATGAAGGAAATTCTCCATTTTGAATTTCCTGGTGGAATCCAACTATTTGAGTTAATTTTAATTTCAGAACAGATTAGACATGAAAACCCAGCTGGCTATATCAAGAGAACAGACTTCCTTGTATTTCCCTCCCTGCACTCCCAATTTTGGGTATACTGAACATAAAGCAAGGTAGGCAGACAGTTATATTTACTTATAGCAGAGACATTGCCAACTTTATAGAAACAACCTCTATCAAAAGATTTTTGTCCGTTATGTTTCTCTTCCTATAATACATTTTGAGTTTTTATTTCTTTTCATATTTCCTTGGATACTTTGTTGATTTTCCTGTCTTGGCAACATAGCATATCATTATATCTTGTTTGAAAATGTGTTGAGTGATTAGAGAGGAGTCAGCACAAAAATAGGAACATCCGTGACTGCCTGTGCCTGGCAGAAAATACCCAACCCTGTGTGCTTCCAGATGCACAGAGCTGGTGAGGCTACTGTATCATAACATCAATTCTGAATTACCCTCACAAAGAGCTGTTTAGCAACAATAACAAAGCATTAGACAAATTAGGTTCCTATCTCTCCTTATTCTTTTCTCTCTGGACAAGAAGATTTCTAATTACTTTTCCTCAGTAAGCCACAGGTGACAAACACAGGTCTCCTTTCTTATTCCCTTCCTTTAAGGGTGTTTTTCAAATTAAACAATTAAAACCAGTTATTATAGGTAATTTCATCTATAACACATATATTAGCTTTCAGAGTACGTGTGTGTGCATCTGATACCATCCTGCTTTTTGTCTTTTGGGGCATTCACAGAATGGCACATCATCTAGAAACTTACTCTTCAGCCCTTACCTCAATAATCAACAAACAGTTGGCAACTCGCACGTTTGTAATGCTTTCCCCACTTGGCTCAGATGAAGGCTAATTAATAAAATCAATAAATAAAACACAACAACAGTTACTTCACATGTGCATAGCTATCAGCCAGAACTTTGTTCTGTCCCTCGTCTACTAGCTTTTCTGCCTTTAAGTGTAATTGCTGATTAAGTTTATTTTATTCATGATTCTGGGTCTCTTTCTCATAATGGAATTCCTGTCATGGTCCTCCAATAGATTGCAATGATAAAAGCAAACCAACTACCACATTTTCTTGTGGACAAAACTGTACGTGCTGGCCAAAAGCCATTCATAGAAGGAATACATCAGCTGGAGGCCTTCCTCTCCAGTCTAAATGAGAAATTGCTCCTTATGTTGTCTTTCATCTTTTAAATGTGTTCCAGTCCGATCTGAGCAGCTGTCTATGTTAGATTTATTCCTCTGCTTGTTCACGGATGTTCTCATCTATGCTAATCAGTCTTCCTTTGGACATCTTAAGCATTATCTTCCTAATCAAGTTTATTTTCAGATCCTATTTCATGGCTTTCATGGCCCATCACCTCCATCAATTCTTGCAGACTGAGTTTTTTGACCATCAAGGTATCTGGCAATCTGATTTACTTTAAAAAAATAACAATAAAAATGTTTGAGCTAATATTAGATGTTCATTTCTCTTATTCTAGATATTCAAAATTATAACCAAATATCTGCAAAACACTTTAAAAATACTGATACCACATCACTTTACTTTTTTGTCTGTCCATAAATACAAACACATACATATATAAAAATAATCCTACACAATTTAAACTTGTGGTGGATATTTCACAGTATTGCACTTTCTGGAGTCACAGAACAGTGTAACTTTTTTAATATGCTTAAGATTTTCAAAGTTCTGACTTCTGAGCTTTTCTCTAGCTGAATAGCTGTGCTTATGCAGTTCATGGATGCCATATAGATTAATAGTTAGGGCCCTACTTGTTCTGCAGTAACTCATTAATCATTAGATTATCTGTTTCCACCATTTAACTAGTCACTTCAATGTAACGATTACTGCAAGAATTATCTTTACATATTTCTCTTCTGAAAGGACCCAACCACGCAGAGTTCTTTCCACAACAGCTTCTGATCTGAAGCATCACTGAAATGTTTTGGAGTTCACCACAACAGCTTCTAGCATTAGGGTTTCTTTTTGCAATTTGATTTATTTCTATTTCTGTTTCATCTTTGGGATTACAGAAGATGTACACAATCATACAAACAAAGCCTCTAAAACACTAGAGTCTGCCCAAGGCTGTAGGCAACTACTTCATCCACTCAGCTGCAGGGCTGTGGGTGGCCAACAATCCATCCCTTCCTATGCCTCAAGAAAAGCTGAAAAGACTTTGAGCAAAGATCCAAGCACACTTGTCCTTGCTTCGTTATCTTCTGCCCTCTCTGTGGCAGACAATAGAGGCAAAATGCTTTCCTGTTTGGTAGGATATCTCCCCATCCTCCACAAATCGCCAATCTAAGCAGTTCTACATCCCAGGAAAAATTCCTGTAGGATTTTAAGCAGGGGGGAGTATAGGAAAGCTCCAGAGCAGTTAACTCTACACACTCTTCCTCTTCTGCTACTACTTCTTGCAACCTTAAGGAAGCATTCAGCATGGTAAGCTGGTACCTTCTTCCTACAGCATGCTGATTTTTTGTAGCCAAAATCTCCTGTTTCAGAGGAAACACTTCATCACCATGCCTGTTGCAGTGCCATGTGACAGAATAGGCTCACTGTGCAACGCCTCTCAGGCCACCATTTACTGCTTTCTTCATACTCAGGCACTCTATCCCCAGATACTTTTATTCAATGGATACTGTGAGGGAAATTTCTCTCCATGTCCAGGACCAGCAAAGGTCTCATAAAGCATTCCAATTTTATTACCTAATCCTAATTGTTCAGTGCTTTGCAACTTACCTGTAGTTCACCAGGGGTTTGGACCAAACAGAAGGTTTAAACAGTGCAGCAGGCCTTGGAATAGAAACAAGCTTCTCCCTTTCTTTGCTGAAAAGAAAGTCTGTTGTCACCAATGCCCATCATCCCTCTGACATAAAAGTGCATTTCCTCAAAAATTCTCAACTCCCAGCAAAAAGCAGGCAAGTTGCTGCTCTTATATTACCGTATGTCATGGCAATATAATGGAAACCTCCAGAGTATCTTAAAAAATGAAAATGAATAGAGAACAAGTTTGAAAAAAACCAAAACCACAGCTACAAGTCCAATGCAGCGGGAGGCTTTCACCTACCATACTTTGGTACCACAACAGTATTTGTTACAGAGTCCTCTCATGGCTGCAGCTAAAGGTGCTGTTTCACAGTCTGTGAGCTGTGCTTTGAGATTATCAGTCTGCATTTTAATTTGATCTTCAATTCAAGATCAGACACATGGGCCGTTGGGGTGTCTGTTTGAGTAGACCTCTGAAAGCACAGTCCCAGCACCAGCACTTCGCTTCCTACCTGAACCATCAGCACGATGGGCAAAGGCTGCTGCATGCTCACTTACTTCCCTTATGGCAAAAGGAGAATACAAGAGATACTGGTTTAAAAAATGACTTTTTTTGCTTCCTTTCAACAACATGGGGCAAACAGATGTTAATGCTGAAGTTTTGTTGTGATTTATTGTGGGCTCGCCTTGGTAGTGTTCAATTACACACATGAGAAAAAAATAATAAAACCACATAAGCACGGCTGTTACAGCTCAGGACAGTTATGGTCAGGTTCTTTGTTTGTTTGTTCATTTTTAATTGAAGACGCTTAGGCATTTAATAGCTTAAGACAGAAAGAGGTCCCTCTGTTGGCTTGTGTTCAGACTCATTTGTATTCAAATGCACATTTTGCAAAGAATCCAAAATGAGCACATATTGAAGTCAAATGATGCATCAGACGCAGAGCATGGCTCTGGAACATATTGTGTATATAATATCACTGAACTGGGGTAGTGAAGCACTGTGCTTCAAGGGGAAAAGTCTGCTCCAGCAGACACACATACACATGCTTATTTTTTAGCAAAAAAAGCTGTTCTACGAACGCTGAGGGAGATGTGTATGAATCTGAACAAGCCTTCCAGTTTACTGCATGTTGGATCAAGGGCACTGACTGTCATAATGCAATATGAAGGTAAAAACTTACTGAATAGAAACAGCTTTTTAAAAGAAAGCATCTCTTTCTTCATCTGCTTTTCTCAAAGTGAGTAATCAGACTGATCTGAGTTATATTTCCATATTAAAGCATGCTGCTATTTATATGCACTTAAGAATTATGCAGCTCTATAGCTCAACAACAACAACAACAAAACCCAAGAAGTCAACATATCACTTTAAAGTAATGATTTGGGTTGGAGCAATGCTATTTATATTTGTTAAGAAAAAAATTGCTTTTTACCCCTAAGGAGGTAATATTTTCCAGGATGGGAAAGAAATTACAACCAAACCACACTAAAATGTTCTGTCCAAAAATGCTGACCTCAACTTAATACAACATAATAGCTACCTGCAGTGTTGTACTACCTGTAGTGTTGTACAAACTGCCATCAACGTTATTTCTGTGGCAAACAAGCTGTCCTCAAACTGTTGTGCTTTTTATCTGCAACTTGCATAACTTTTTAAGAAGTAATGTGTAGTGACAACTGCCAAAACACAAGCATCTTTAATATGCCATGACAGTAAAAGAGAGTACAATGCTCTCATAAAGAGGCACTGTAACTGTACTTCTGAGCTAAACAAGAAATAAGAAGCCAAAGCATACACTGTGTTATACGTAATTGACCAATCATCAAAATGACCAAATAAGTTCAGGCCTCAGTCTCTGTTGCAAGCACTGCTAAGGAAGTGGTATGTATTAACTGAACTTCTGCATTTTATTTTCATTTCAAACCCTATTACTATATTTGCATGAGTTTGCATGTAAAAACAAACAAAAACAACAAACAGGCAACACACACTTCAAGCCGTAGAACCATGGGAGAACTCCATCAAAAATGCCTGCTATTACATGCACCTCCAACTTGGGCTTGAGAAATCTTGCTTTGTGTGCCAAAAAAGTTTACAGTTTAAAACAAAACAACTGGAAGTTATACAGTGCAACCCATCCCAAATGATCCTGAAGCACTTTACCAAGCTGTAAGACTAACTTCATTAGTCTTCTGTTAGCCAAATTCCTCTTGCCTTCAGCTGGAGATTTTACCTGTGTAAAGGCAGTTAGAATTAGCCCCTGCAAATGCGTGAGGAAAGATGAACATAACTAACTCAAACTGTAGCTGCAGAATGCTCCATGCAGAACACCTGTGAGCTCAGTTGCGCATCACATGCAGGTCTGACAGCAGTGGTAAATCTCACTGTAAAAATGGCACTCAGGCACTGATTATCACCTACCAGGCATTTCTCATTTCAAGTGTTATTGAGAAAAGTGAGAGGGAGTTGAATTAAACCGTTAGCACTGATTTCTGTAATTCATCAACTGTGCATTTCTTCTTTCTTTGAACAAGTAGAAGATACGGGCCCAATTTATCAGCTCTAGGTCTTATCTAGAAACGTTGTTACACTTTTAATCTGATTTCCCCATTCATTACTTACTGTCTTCAGCACAAGCTGATTGTGACTAGATGTCCTTCTTTCCTGAATGTGTTCAGTGATTTAGAAGATTTATTCACTTTTTTGGTCTCTGAAAGTTGCAAAGCTCTATTGATATTCTGTACTATTGCTTAATGGCCAAAATCTAGTATTAGAAAACTAGGATTAGCATTCCAAATATATATATATATATATATATGCCCTCTAGTTATTTTCCCATGCTTTGTACGTGTCTGTTCCTGAACACAGATTGATTTGAAACTATGAAATATTTTTCGAAAATCAAAAGGTGTTTCTCATAACAGTTTTCTAGGTGTAAATAATGTCTCTCTACAGACAATTCTACCTGCAACTGAAATATAACGTTTTGAGGTGAAAGGTTATCAGTGCATCCAACAACATATGTTTAAATATTTGTAAAAATTGCCACAGCTAAGGAAAGAGCACTCACCCAACATCTTCCTGTACCTTTCAAACTATCCAAATAAAACTGAAAAGACCTTCCTTAACAACCATGAGGATTAACCCTGTGCAAAACTCATTCCTTTTCTATTTCTATCTAAGAGCACCAATTTCTATCAAGGAATGCACACCTCAAAATTCATAGAAAAGGATGTGTTTTGCAGCAGAAAAAATTTCTTCTCAGAGTGTTCAGGAACCAGAACAGGCTGCCAAGAGAAGCAGTGGAGTCACTGTTCCTGGAGGTGTTCAAGAACTGTGTAGATGTGGCACTGAGTGTCATGGTTTAGTGGACATGGTGGTGATGGGTTGATGGTTGAACTGAATGATTTTAGTCATCTCTTCCAACCTTAATGATTCTAATTAAGAATCTAATGATCCATCTATTCCCAGAAGATTAGAACACTAAAGCTTCCTTAATAAGAGATGACATTCCCAAAGAATTTATAGATATGTTTCCTTTCTTCAAAGCAAAAGGGGATGCCTTTGTCCATTTTAACTATAAAAGTATGGTACTAGGAAGTCATTTTCTCCTCAGGGATAGTTTGAGCTCTCTAATCCAAAGCTGGTGTTCAGTCTAGGAGCTAATATCTGTAAATTACAAAGCAGAAAGACTTTGTGCACTTATGACATCATCTATTAAGTAGATGCCAGCATTCTTTATCAGTCCAGTCTGCTGGAGTTAGTGCCTAGTCAAAGGTGTATTTGCAGCAGCCTCAGCTGGAAACAGCAAAGGCTCCTACTCTGAAACAGAAAGAAACAGTTAATCTTTTGCCTGGTACAATTTTGACCCAAAGAGGAATCCTGACCAAGCATCTTTAAAAAAGGTGGGAAACACCAGGCAGGCCATACATTTATTATTATTTTTTCCTCTGCTACAGCTATCCTTTCTGTTATGTTAGGAACAGGTTTCAGCCAGTAAAGGTCTCCCTCTGACCTCAGGCTTACCCCACAAAGTGCTACTGGCTGAATTGGACAGTGTTGTTTTAAAGCTGGGTGGCATTAGCCAACTGAAAGTCATTCAGATTATACCTCCTAAGTAAAGGCTTGTCTACACTGAGAAATTTACCAGTATAGTTTTATTGGCTTAATTATAACTGTTATAATTTAGTTATAAATATAACTCTGTTTGGACATTCATATAAGGAATATGAGTTCTTACGTCACTTTGAAAACTGTACAAGTAGAAAAAGATATCTTAATCCAATATTAAATATATCCAAAGGAGGAGCTATACTGATCAAACTGGTGTAATTACAACTGGTATAGTTATACCACCATAATCAAGCCAGTGAATTTTCCCCTTCCTCACGTAACCATGTATATGTTAAGAGAAAGAGAAAGCAGAAGAAAGCCTGGGAAATCTCACCTGCCAGTTTCCTTGGGAAGAAAATGCCCTTCATCACTTACTGAGATTGTGCAGCAGAGACAAATACTGACACTTAAGATAATACTTAAAATTACAGTGAACAATAGAAGTAGCATCAGTAGAATATATTCTGAATTGGCAATCAGACCTGTGCTAAAAACAAGCATTCAATATTCAATAGTCATCAGGAACTCAATTCACTCCTTAGTGAAACAGTAGCACTAGTAATAGCTGACCAGTACTGGCTCAAAGCAGAGAAGTGTTCCAGTTGCTTTCTGCTTGAGAGACTCTCAAGCAAAAATATACATTTATATGCTGTACTTAGGAAGGTATTTTCTCTCATTAGGAAGCATGTATAGTGTAAATTGAACAACTCTATTATTAGTTTCTTGTTTACTTTCTTTTTAAGTTCTTGGCATGTCAGACTCTTGTGTGCAGACATGACTCCCTATATATCATCTGCGTTGCTTTTCATCACATTGGCAGAGTTGCACGAAAATTGGAAACTGTTTACATTGGTATAATGCTGAAAAACTTATGAGGATTTGGACTTAGATTTCTTATTTAATCATGTGTAGACTAAGGTGCTACTGTATGTTTTCTATTTACATTTTTTTCAGGTGCTGAAACAGAATTCTAAAGGATATACATTTGTTTTTATAGCCAACTGTTAAAACCGGTAGTACACAATACCTTGTAGACCTCTTACGGAGTTCAAAACTTTTTTTAGAATGTCATTTGTTCTCTATTACTTATATGGTTGAGCTCCTGAATTTCTATTTATTCCATTGTACCAGCTCATCAGATAGAGAGCTGCCTTCTACAGAAAGAAAATTAGCTGGGCAACATTTCCTTAGCAACAGACTTTGAGTAGCTTTAGCTGTTCTGTTCAAAAACCATTTGGTTATGTTTTCATGATCTGTTGTTTTTGATTGTTAAAATTTAAGAACTCCAATGTAAAGCAAATGAATTTCGACCAGGCAGAAACCAGTTCCACCTGGAACACAAGTAGACTGCTCATGGCATGGGTGAAGATAGAATGACATACTGCTAAGTTTGGAAATCCAGGAAATCATCTCCTGAAAACTCACTAAGATTTACGCCTTTCTAATCCAATCATAATTCACTTCCACAAAACATGGAAGGAAATCCACAGAGAATCATTCAAGGAAATTCTTTGAGCAGACATATGGGGAAATTCCTCAGTGAAGGTAAAAGGTCATATATTATCTTGAGACAACTGAATTATATATATATACATATATATAAATTTTATATATATATATATAAACACAAATATATATATATATAAAAGAATAATCATGGTCTACAACTTCTATAAAAAAAAACAAAAAACTTTTTTGAGATCAGTTTAAGGTGAAAGAAAAATGGGAAAACCTAGCAGCACCACAGATATAAATAGCATTTATTCCAGTTGTGTTAACCAAGAAGCTAAATTTACTGCAGTTGAAGAAGTTATCACAGGATTGAACGTGAATCAGCAGATCTTAAGAGCAACCAGGAGGATAACATGTAATTTAAACTCTGCTAAGAAAAACAAGCTGTAAATTGCAGAAATCTCAGAAACTGAGATGTTCCAGCTCTATATTCAGTGGCCAACTCAAACAGTCACTACTTCCTGTGAAATATGGAGTCAGACCCATTTATACTCTTTTGCCATCTGAAATCAGTATAAGTAGGTGTCATTGGTCTTTTCTGATACAGCTTCCAGCAAGGGGAAAAAAGCATCAAGTTGTGGCCAAATCTTGACATAAAACTGATTTCTTTTACTCCCCTGAAACTAAAGGAAAGTTGAATTGGCATGTAGATCTTACAGCACTATACTCTATTCAGCATTTATGAACACAATTTTCAAGTACACCATGGAATTCAGTTACCTTTAAACAGCCCTGTCAAACTACATCAAGCAGAGCACAAAATGGTTTCAGTGCTAAGGAGCTCATGACATGAAAGTTCATACCAGACCTGAAGCTCAGTCTTTCCAAGACAGCCTAGAAAGGTTAAACAGAACTGGAAAAACTACTGTCATCTGGTTTCTCAATAGATGCTCTTTCTTAACAATTCTCCCCCAGTCCATACATTATATATCTTAGCGGCAGTCCATGTAGGGAGGACAGATGCAATGAAGTGTAGGGAACCTTGTTGTGCACTACATGGACAGAGAGAATGCTGCCGCACTCTTCAAATACATCAGGGAGAGGAAAGAGACAAGGGTTTACATTCTCTGTAAAAGTCTGGTCCAGGAGATTGTGAAAGAGCTGTTACATGAGAAGCCAACTTGAAATATACATGGTCCATAATATTTCATGAATTATTGCACTCCAGTGCATAGATATAGACAAGGTTAAGAAGGCGTAATCAGAACCAGAATGTAAGGATGTTCTAGGATGACATGCTGCTTATCAATATCTGTGTAAGCTCTTTATAACGTGACTTTTTCCAGAATTAAAGTACATATATAAATATATATATGTATAGGGATACATACACATAGAAATATATATCCTCACATACTGTGAAACTAATCTTTTTAGATCTAATAGCCATAGACTGTATGTAAAGATTCCATAGAAATTCATGAGGATTTTCATTTTCTTGGATCCAATATCAGGCTTTGGTGGTTTGCTGGGTGTTCTGTTTGTTTTGCATTTGTTTTGAAAACTCATAGTAAAAGGTAAGAAGGGACAGAAACACAAAATGTAAGAATTTAAAAGGACCTACAAGCCATAGCAGAAAGATCCATCACAACAAAACCAAGGAGAAGAAAACAGACGTGGAGCATGGTAGGCTCTGAATACTCGAATAAAGAATAAGTTCTATATCCATTTGCATTCTCTCCTCTCTTCAAGAACTCTATGATTGTGTTTCTTCAATGACTATTTGACTACTAAGAATAAACAAACAAAAACCATGATCTACTGATATATCAGTGCTGCCCAACTGAGAAGGACCTGTTCTCTTTCGTTTACACGAGACACAAACATCTTCCAAAATACAGCATAGATAATAGAAATCCATGTTTCTAGAAGTTCATTAACAAATGGACCAAAAATTTTGTTGGCAATACTTCATAATGTTACAGAGCTACTTAGAAAATTCAGGCTTTTACCATAGCTTATATCCTCTTCTTTCATGAAGTGAACTTCTAGATATTACACGTGAGATTATATAGATACAATTCAGGAACTCTCTCTGAGAGAAACCGAATCTTACATTCCCTCTCTGCTTATCGGTAGTTTTACTAGTAGATCTATATAATAGCATGGATATTTCCAAGAATGTAGCATGGATGTTTCAACTGTCTTTGACTTGTCATTCTTCTTTCTCAAAAGATCATAATCTTCCTTAAGTAAACTGTGTTACAAGGGAGATTACTTCTTGTGTAAGACTTGGACAAGAACTGGAAGGCAGGGAAAAGGGGATAAAGCATAAAGGTGTTTTTTTTCCATGTTTATTTTACCCTTTTTTTGTTTTCTTGGGGTATCCTCTATTACTTTTAAATCAGTCAGATGCTAATGAAGATAGGGTTGCTGTATTTGGAAAGGAATGTGTAGGACAAATTTCCAGGTTTTCTGCCATGAATATTACAAGGATAAAGCCTTCTCTCAAGTGAAACAGTTAAGAAATTCATGGTTTGCCCTAATCTGAAACAGCATTGCCTAAAGGTCCTGAATGCAGAGTTGAAAATATGCAAAAATATTTGGTGCACTAGGAGTTATAGATCATTTACATGCTTGGCAAGGCCATTGAAGACCATTGTTTACTGTTAAGAAGTTCTCAAGTGATTATTGAAAGATACCTTAAATGTGAAACTTCTAAGTATCTCCTATTTGAAAAAAAATCTTTCAAGATAGACAGATGTAAATAATGACTGCCATATGTCAAAAGGATTTCATGGTTAAAAAGTACACTTAAACAATGCCTCTCTAAGTCCTAATAAACACAAGTTTTTTAAAGTTGGTTTTTTTTTCCTTCCAAACAAAATCCAGAAGATTTCTGCCAAGAAAGGTTTTATCAGTGAAAAACAGCAATTCTCCTGAGATCTCAGCTCATATAATGATGAGGACATAAAGGATAATAATTAAATACCTTGCATCGAACACGCACTTGTATGAATTTAAGTGTATCACATTAACTTCAGGTTTTAAGTGGAATTCAAAACTTTTGATTCACCATTTCTCAAGATGACAGACTTCCCTGGAGCTCTTGAAATTATCTATTGAACTTTGGAAGAGCAAAGAAGAAAAAGCAGGAAGAATGTCTGCTTTAAACCAAAACATCTTTCTGAAAACCACAAAGTTCTAATGATGGGAAATCACAAGTCTCCATTAGAATGTTAATCACTAGCTTTTGTGTCCTGCTTTTTAAATCTGTCAGAAATAATGAAATTACAAATTAATTGTGACTCATTTCGGTTTGAAAGTTTAGAGAGAAGCAATTTAAGCAGGTTTTGTTTTCCCCAAGTTATTTTGCTTTCATGTGTACACAGGAGACAGATGTACAGATGCTTCATTAAATATAGCTGATAATAGGATATCAACAAGAACCTGAGATTCTGTCTTACCTATTGTACATATCGCAGTAATGTCTTAGAGGCAGTATAAGATGATCCAACAATGCAGCCGGATGCTTACAGATTAATTCTACCTTCCCTGCTCCCCCTTCCCTCCCCCCATATAACATAAGCAAATGAAAAAAAAAAAACCTCGTTTTCCAGTTAAACCAAACTGATCACTGCCAGAACACTAACAAAGAAATGAAAGAAAACAATTCTTTATTTCCTGTCTCAGGAGCCATCTGCACATTTGCATGTCTGCCAAAAGCATTCTTGATTAGTTCAGCTATCCCAACTAGCCCCAACTAGAATTTCTCTATCAAACATTTAGCACTTTTTCTGAGACATTTAAATAGCTGATTCAAAACACTTCTTGCTATGAACTGAAATCTGATCTCCCCCTTCTCGTGTAAGTGAAATATGCAGCATGTTAAAGCTGCAAACTAAATCCTAACATAGTCAAACAAACCCAGCATTAACCACTTGAACTTCTGGTGTTAAGGTTCAAATTTGACTCAGAATTGTCAACAGTAACCCCTTCTTACAAGGCTGTTTTAAACATATATAAGTGCAGCTCAAGATCACATTTGGAGCAAAAAAGACACCAGCTTTGGTGCTTGATCTTACAGAGGCCCTACTAGCTGTCAACTCCTTATAACCCTTTGTAAAAGAATTCAGTAAGAGATAAACATTCCTGAACGAACTTCTCAATAAGCAGTGAGGATTCTACACTGCTCTGACAAAACTAACTAGAAATTCAGCCTCTGATTAATTTAATGTAAACATGACAAAGGACTTCAATTACTATTATCACAAGAAATACAGAAGCTATCATGCCAGTATCTTAATACTGCACTGATTTTAACACTTTTTTGTTGTTGTTGTTAATTGGGGGGGAGGGGGGGAGGGGGGAAATAGCTACAAATCTGTGCACAAAGCACACCCTTATGTTCCCAGAAACTCTTAGCAGCAGAGCAGAGAACAAGTGAGCTTTTGACACTTGGTGAGGTGTTGTACAGCACCTTGGCATAAACACAATTACCTGCCTCCCTCTGCTAAAACAATGATCAAATCTGTTAACAATGTGGAAATGGAAAAAATATTCTTAAGATTTCAACATCTCATCACTTGGATGGCTGGATAAGCTCAAACCTCTGCAGGCTACTCATAAATAAGGCCACCTACAGACTTTGCAGAACATCATTTAAAATTTAGATACCATCCTCTATTTTTTTCTCTGTTTAAAGATGTCTTGAAAAAAATAAAAACAAAGAACTAAAGGAAGTGATTAGATAAGTAAAAACTATATATATATAGATAGATAGATAGATATAAATACAATACATTCACGGTGAAAGAGCATACCATGCTTACTCTAATTTCAGTTTCATTTACATCTAATCCTGAAAGTGAAGTTTCATGTTCTTAAAAATGATTATTGAAAGCCATCTAGCTTTCAAAAAATATCAGGAATGGTATAATTTATTAAAATATACTGCTTATATTTTGTAATACTTGTTATGGAAAGGCTATATAGCTTTGTTTTCTTGTCTTTAAACTAGAGCTAAGCAAAGTAAAAGTGCCACTTGTTCCACCTCTGATAGAAAAAATGTCAGTGGGAAAGTCAGTGGTTTCTTCCTATATGAACAGTGAGCTCTGAAACTGTTCAAAATATCTGCTAGGCAGAACTATAGGGATTTAAAATAACTTATACTGGAAATACAAACAATAAAATAACATTTAATTACTTGACTAGTCGCTATGGGAAGGAGGAGGGGAAAAAAGTCTGAAATAACTGGAAACATACCCATTTACTCAGAGCATCAAAAAATTTCAGCATGATTCAGTATAACCATGTTATAACATCCAGCTTCAAGAATACCACTGGGAAGAAACAAAGAGCTGACTTTTGAAAATGATGCAAATCCTCCCAAGGAGCTGTAGCAATATATACGTATATATATATAATATTGGCAGAAATAGGATCTGAGCCTAATGGCCAGAAGCTAACAATGAGAGAAAACTGCCTTCAGACTGGACTGTAAGTGATAAACTCCAGTGAGATCTTCTGTAGATGCTATATATGGGATCCATATCTCTCATTCTAAGTACATACATGGGGGAGCTGGACCTTTCAGAGAGTGCATTGTTGTAAACCAGATAAATAGCAAGACAGCTAAATACATACTTGAAAAGTTCAGAACCATGGGGAAGAATTAGGACAAGAAGAAAAAAAACATACTAATGGAAGGATCTTGGACAGCTCAGGGAACAGAATAATCAGGCAGGAAAATAAAGTAATCTTAATATTTTCCACAGTTGCAAGATTATGAAGCACTCTTGTGTGGAAAACTTTCCAGTTTTGAATGCCTATTTACATTAAAGTTGCATGAGTGGGAATTTGTGAGGCACAGAAAGTGCCAGGATGTAAAAGTCCTTGGAGGCCAGAGGCAAATGGAAATAACTGCCTTGTTCTAGCCTCAGATTTTCTGAGCCAAACCTGCCTTTTGCACCCAAAGGGGAAAACAGGCCAATGCCTTGTTCTGTGGCTCTTGCTATCAGAAGAAAACCAAAGCAGTCTCTTGAAGCCATTTACACAATGCAGGGAGGGGGAAAGGGGAAATCACTGCTGCTTTCAATATCTTCCTGCCCTAGGCAATCACCTGCTTTGCTGAGCATATATATTGCAGAATCAGCCCTGGCAGCAAAATGCAGTGGGTCAGGCAGTCTCAGTGTCACGGAGACAATGAAAAGAGATAGCACAGCTGCAGAAACCTGCCTGAGGCTCTCTGGCTTACAGGATTTTAGAGGTGTGTTTGCAACACTGACAGCTATGGGCAGTCATTTTTCCCACACAGAGCCATTTGAAAATGGTGTATCCATGCCTGGTCCTGAGCCCCCAAACATCTTTTGTTGTATCAAGATTAAAGGAAGACGAGACAGCTGGGGTTAATAAGTTGAAAATCAATGCCATTACCAAAGAGAGCAGAAAATACATTTAAAAAAAAAAAAAAAAAAAAAAAGAATCCAAGCCCTGTAGAAGCTGAAACTTTCAACTATGCCTCTTGCTGTGTAGAAACATATTGAACAGTTCTCCTGGTCCTGTTTGGGTTTGACTTCAGATTTAGGGAGATAAAAACTATGGATGATGTCTGAATTTCCTGTTTATTAAAAACGTGTATAGTTTACATATATGCAGCTGTATATATGCATATCTATACATCTGGTTTTTGTTCACTGCACGGAGCTTTGGATCAGACCTTGCAAGACATTTTCAGGATTTGAAAGAAGTGGCATTTAGAATTAGTGAGGTTATGAAATCTAATTCCAACTTCTATGACCTGCTATAAGCAACGGTAATGACAACACAGAACCACTTCACCACATCTTCACACTTTCTCCATGTTTCAGAGTTAATGATGACGTACAGAAAGGTAAACTCAACAGACAGGAACATTCCTGTGCACTGAAATGAGATCAGCTTTTCTGTAAAACTGATTCAAATAGCCCTTGGCATGTTTTCAGCCAGTGTCAGCTAGTTCTAACCCAGAAAACTCATTGTCATCATTTGTGTTTGCACATGGGCAGTTTGTATGGAAGCTGCTCTGATCTGAAGGCTGAGACATCTCTACTATTATATCAATACTACTATAAATGCAGCCAATTAGATCAAATAATTAAGAGATCTCACAGCATTATCACCATACATCTGTTGGCCTGTTTCACACACTCGTGATTGATGATGGGGATGCAAAAATCAACCTAGATCTTATTGACCAGTCCTGCTCAGCTGAATAGAGGGATGTAGATAGGCAAGGATCCAGAGACTTGAACTCAAGGCAAAATGCTCTACAACCACTGACCTTCTGAAGAAGAGTAAATTCAGGTTCTTAAAGGTAGACGAGAATTAATACAAAATTAAAAAGATCATAATTAACAAAGAAATGACAATTAATGAAATATGCCTTTACACTTACCAACTTTTTTGTATTACTGTTTAAATACTAACTGGCATCTGTACACTAGTACATTCTGCCTATATAAATTTTCCTTACTGCATGAGAATAAACTGCCACGGTTTTTCTGAGAGATGTTCATTTATACACTCATATTTTCATCTTTCTAATAATATTGTTTTACAATGTCACATCTTCATCTCTTTTGTTACTCTCTTGCTCCTTACTAATCAGGAAACTGCCTTCCCTTTTTGGCTGAGCAGGGTTATTTTCTTGACAGAACTCTACCTCAGATAAAAATCCAAACATAAACCAGTGGTTAACATACCTCAAAGATCAAATATCAAGATCCTCAACAAACATATCCATAATAGGGACACTACTACCAACTGCAAGATAAAATTCATTATACAATGAGTAGAATAAATAGCAGTCTTTGTAAAGGGCTTTTAAAGTTACCAAGAACTTGTTTCCTTTATCTTCTATGTAGAAGAACATAAGGCCTAGAATTAAGAAAGACTGGTCTTGATCTTTGCCCAGTGAGGGTAAGCCTCAATAGATTCACAGCAAAAGCCAGAACAGTTTCTGCTGACACAGACACACTGCAAGTCAAACTTGCTCTGCTTATGAATTTCCAGCAAGCCTTAGCTGGCTCGCTCTCTGTACGGCAGAATACTAATAGAACAGTATCATCCTTTTATATACATTACAAATTGTAACAGATGAAAGTATTTAATTTTGCCATATGCAACCAAATCAAATGGTCTAATGCAAAGCTTGCCCAAGTTAGGGAAAAGGCTTTAATCGGGCTTTGGCTCACCCTCTAAATGTGACTAAGATGTTTTATAGCTATTTCCAGAAAGCAAAACTTCAGTATAAATCAATGCACTGTATTACCTGCTCAGCTTCATGTACGCACATGTGTTTCCTTGACTTAATAAAAGCTATTCTGCCTTATTATAAAAGCTAACTCCACATTTTCTTTTCATTATCTTTTCAGAAACAGGCTAAGAGCATAAGAAAAAACATACTTGGCTTAGTTTATTCCCTTCCCATTATCAATTAATTGAACAAATATATTATTGGACTTAAAATGCACTCTGAAACTGTGATTTTAATATACTTTATTGAAAAAGTACACCATTTTAAATTATTTTCAATGGGACAAAGCAATGATCATCTCTATCTATCAAGTCCTTTTTTGATGAATCATAACTACCATATGCCAAATTCACATCTGCATGACTAGCAAAGTAAAAAGATAAATCTTTTTTTTTTTTTCAACACATCTTTAAGAATTTATATCACCAACAGTTTAAAATCATGAAATGCTGATGCTCTGACTATATTTCATATCCTCTATGTTGCACCATTTCCCAGTTCACAGTTTATCCATGTATTAGCATGCCAATTGAACACATCAGTCAATGTCACCTTGAGAATATTGTCAATAGCAGAGGAAGAAGAACAAAAGGAGGCTTAGCGCTAAGACCTGGGACACCACCACATTCTCTTGCATTTTCCTGAAGAGGGAAAAAGAAAAGAAAAAGAAAACAAAAACAAAGCAAAAAAATAAATATAAACCAAGACTTCCAACTACAACATATGAGAATTTATCAAACTGCATAGGCAGAACAAGATTTAAACAAGCCACAAAAGCTGTGAAATTAATACACTCAGAAAGCAACACAGGTATTTTTCATCTCAGCAAGTTGCAGACTAAGAGAAAGCAGGATCAACAAGAATCATACAATGTCCTCCACGCAACATTTTAGGTCTCACTCTATATTCCACTAAGGAACTGGAGGCACTAAAAAAATTACTCGTGTAAAATGAGTGTCTTATTTAACTGTAACCATGTCCTATTCTCTATCAGATCTCCTTACTGTCCATCAGTGCTATGGTGAACACAGGGTAATAAATATGTGTAGTGACCTGCCCCAATAATTACTATATGTAAATATGATGAATATTCCATCACAGTTAGTATAGTTGAGTTAGTTTCCAAAATAAAAACATTAACAGCCCAAAGTTCCCAGCCATCTCTAACGAGGCATCCTTTGGTGAGTGCATAGGCAAAATGAGCTCCCATATTCCAGGCTGCCAATTTGTGCTCACTCCTACCACATTCTACTACATGACATAAAACAATCCACAAAAACGACAAGACAAAACACTGTCTACAGGAATACTAAAAATTTTTTCTGCACTTACAGTGTCACTTGCTTCCCTTAGTAAAGTGTTCCGAGCATTCAAAATATTTTCTGATGAGTTTCATCTTATAAGACAGCTTTCCTAAGTGCCTTTTAAAAAAGGAATAAAACTTCTACTAGAGACTAAAATAACAATAATAAAAAAAAAAATAGTAGAAACTTACTTCAGGGTGAAATCCATGGCAAGATTCTGGGCGTCTTCTTATCTTCTGAGATTTTAAACGTTCACATTTAAGGGATTCATTATGTACCATGTAGTTAAGGAGAGATCCTCTGAACACTGCATTTCAATATCCTGAATTCATTTGCATGCTTTGAAATGCAACTCACTTTTCCTCTCATTCAAAGATAAGACCTGAGGTTTGTAGTCAACAATAAGAAGAACAACAATATAATTCTAATGTTTTCTCCTCAGTGATCCAAACAGCATCATTTGCACTAATGCTATTAACCTGTCTTTAAATAACACCTACAATAAAAGCACACTACTTTTGATAAAGTCCAATTAATTAAACAAATCCTGAAATATACAGAACAGAATAAAAAGTACAACAGCTAAAAATCAACTGCTGTCTTTAGTTTCCTTTATTTTTATATGTTTGGAAAGCAGGATTCTGAAATGGTTTCAGTGCTCCAGTCCAGTCTTAAGATGTCCATACAACCAGGAACTTCAGAAGTTCCAAAATCAGGACTTCCACCCTCAGAATGAACTTACATATTTAGTTCATAATGTGAAAGAAGTCCCACTACCTAAAAATAGAGACTGTGACCTTACAATACTTAAAAATGCACGTTATGTTTGCTTAAATTTGATTGGCTGTCCTAAATACCTAAACATGTGAACTCTCCTTGAAAATAAGTAAGAATGCATTCTTAGCTGGCTTAATTTCAACCAGCCCCAGCTGGGATGCATTCTTTGAAGTTCTTAAGTCACTTTATGTATGAAGAAATTTTTCAGTGTTTACATCTTGAATCTCTTCTTGACAACTATGCAAATAAAAGGATATATCTTATTTCTATAGGAGCCATGGTAATTGGTGGGACAGAATCACAGAAGCATTCGTTATCTACTACCACCATAAAGAGATTGCTGCTTGGGATTTGCTGGATTACAAAGGACCTGCAAATTAAAAGAAAATAATTAATGGTGACATTTTCTATATTTTTTAGCAACAGGTTTTATTAAGGTATTTTGAGCTTGTCAGCAACACCTGTGTTTGTATATTGTACTAAATCTCTAAACCTTGTAGAAGAAGAGGACCTAGGGCAATGCTTTGCTCAGCTGATAGAATATACTCACATGTTTTGAGACACACCTAATGGCTAGTACACAGGTGGAATGGAACAGGCAGGTTTATTCTGCTGCTGTGTTAATGCCTGTCACCTTGAATTGGAACACAGCTGAGTTTGCCAAGGAACTTATCTTCTTTCTCTTTCCTTTTGTACTGAATCTTTTCTTCATAATTAATAACTAGCTAACTATTTATGATCTGGAATTTTCAAGTACATGTGAAACCAATCCACAAAAATAAGCAGGTTCTTCTGCAGCCAGATGGTAATAGCACCAAGTCCCACCTATTGCATCTAGAATCACGTCAGGGGATTTATTCACTTTGGATCTTGCATGGCATGAAGCAACATGAATTGTTGAGATGGCTTTCATCTGGCCTCCTGAGAGTCATTTTATTTCTAGGCCAATAAAACAGAGATTAAACTTCAAAATCTTCATAAGTGGGGAGATTTATTTTAGAATAATGCCAGTTATATGGTACAAATGTGGTGATAACTCAGCACTATAATCAAATTAAAACAAAGTACGCAACTGAAAGAGGAAGAGAGTGAAATAAAGATATTGCTTGTAAGAAGGAAACCACCCAGGGGAGGCCAGGGAAGGAACCTGTGGGTACAGTTTAATGGTCCCCATAGCTGCAATGAGCTGAATTCTTCAGGACTTACAAAGAGAAAAGAGGATGGTTGAAGGGCCAAAGAGGCACTGTTTAACTCTTTCTTTGAAATTCAGAACACAAGGAATGCTTTAAGGTTCAGAGACAATTCTTCTTAATTTCTTAAAACTTTAGATCAGAATTATATGCAAAATTTACAGTTTCTGCCAATACTCAAGAATCTGTGAAATCTGAATGTTCCAGGAATTAGGTGTTTTTCAGTGTGTTACACTGCTAAAAGCACAGAAGTTTAACTGACAGTTTGAGCACCAAGATGATGTGGAGGGAAACATTTTTCCACAGACATCTTCATGTAAAATACATATTTTCTTACTAAAATAACTCCCTGCATTTTGCAAAAATCTAAATCCTAAAATGAAACTGTGGAAGGGGTGGGGAATATTTGAACTTAGCTCAGGAAAAAAAAAAAAAAAACAACAATAATTGGAAAACCTGCTATAAAAATGTTGCCAACAGAAAGATTAAACACTTCTCAGCAATTTTTAAACTTACTAAACCTCCATTAAAATTACACTTAGAGAGATCTGCAGTGTGTTAGCTTTATGTTTATACATGAAATATACATTTATGGCATAACGTAAAAGGTTGAACTTTATAAATGCACCTATGAAACAGCTGGAGCATGTAGCACGACTGACATCATTGTAATGGAGCATCTGTGGCTTTTGTGGATTTGTGTGTGGGAGAAATGGGGCCAATAAAAGGAAAGGAGGGAAAATTCTTAACAGGCAACAACCTCTGAATTGTAGTGAATGAATTTCTCAAAACTTACGAATAATTGAAACCTCAAAAGATAGGAAAAACAAACAAACAAACAAACAAAAAAAAACAACAAAGGAATCTAATTTGATTTGATTCTTAATCTGGTTCTATTTGGATGTTGTGCATTTAGAAATATTTAAAATATTTATTGAATCTTTTAAACTAACTCAGAAAAGGACATGAAAGACATGAAGAGCCATCACGATTAACTGCTATATAATTTGCTCCTTTTAGAGCACTTAGGAGTAACTGCTGCTGTACACAGGGTGTGACTGGCTCAAAGACCTCTTGTAACAACTCCACTTGTGGCCCCCAGGTAAATACTGAAGCACTTGAGGAAGTGTGCACTATACAGCTAACCTGAATATTGCTATTTAATAAAAGGGGTAGACATTCCCCATTTTCACTCACTTGACCCGGGTAGCATAAGGGCTGTACAGTATAGGGTACATCTTCCACATAAAAGAGAGGAGAAAAAATAAAAAGGATATTGATATTTCTATCAATTCACCAAGCTGAAATGAAAAGATGAAAACACTGTGATTCAGAAGAAAGTTTTCACTACAGAATTATGATGCTGAATAGATTACTACATGGGTTCCTCGACAACATGGTCAGAAGCTATAAGGGTTAGTAAAAATTATATTCTACAGAAAATTTTGCTAGAAATGGTTATTTGAGTGTATGTGTACGGATTTATAGAAATTAAAACTAAAGAGGCTGCAAGGATTAAATTTATTAGTTGAAGTAGAAAAAAAAAAATAAACCTTTCTAATTTTGAAATTGTAAAAGATAGACATCTACAATCTACACCGGTTCATTTTACCAAAAATTGGATATTTTTCAAATCTACAGGCTATTATATTTTTATACCTATCTTTTGCCTATCTATACGTATCTATAGTCCTATTACAGGCATCTGTGGTAACTGCCAAAGAGTATGTGATGGTCATTTAAAGAACTATAAAAATATGAACCTTTTGGCTCACTGAAATATTTTTTTCCACTGCACATAATAAAATCTAAACAAATATTTTTCTGGAACATCTCCTTGACCGTTCTAGAGACAAATTCAAAAGAAAACTTTAACTTTCACAAGAACAAGAAGTAAATGAATGTTTTCCCTTTCACAACTATCGAATCTAATCTTTCAATGAAGTTCAGATGCGAAGTGCATGTTCTCACCAATCATTGACTGTGAGGTCACTGGCAAAAGATTTAGATATCACCAAGTGAAGACAGAGGACTGAATGCAGAGACTGAGTTGAGCAAATAGTTAGGAAATAAATAAATAAATAAAAGTCTAATTTAGCTTTCTTTTCCAGTAATAGAGTGTGCATGAGCAAATTATACTTCTTTCAACTGCTCTAATTTAAAATAATTTCAAAGACACAAGATATTGCCCTCACTAGATCATGGATAAACAAGTTCCTTCCAATCATTAGACTCTTCAGTTGCTCTGTGACTATTTGGATAATTCACATGGCACTGCTTCCATGCCTACCATCATCCCAGCAGCATGTCTTCTTTTGGTGTTCAAAATTCAGCTTCCATGGTGACATGCACTTGCATGTTTGAAACTGATTTTAAGTGAAAGAACATATCAGCATGTCTCAGGAACTGAACATTCACAGGAAATAAAATGTGTGTATATACAGAAGAAAATATTTCTTTTAAATTCTTTTAAATGAAGTATTCCACCAAAATGTGTCACTGTGTACAGCTTCCATGACTGCAGAGGGAAATAAAGCTGCTGACAAATTAATGAAAAGGGTTTTGTCCCTTAGGTAAGTTCCACTGTGAGTCTCTTATTTTAAAATTATAATAAGCATTTCTGAACACCTGCTGGCTGAGGTTGTCTTTTGCGTCTCTGGTAATATGGGAGTGAACTATCATTAACAGAGTAAGGACTCCTCTTGAACTTTATTGCTGCATTAACAAATAAAAGGAAGCTTACATTTAATGCCTATATTTAATGTTTATGGAGAATATTTCATGTTTAAAGTGTAAAGCTCTTTTTGAATTAAGTAAATCTTTTGGTCTGAACCTTTTTCCCTTACAACAGTATCATCATCGTTTGACAGTCATTGCATAGCAAAAGCCTTGCATATGACTCCATATAAAAAATGTAACAAGCTGTTGTCGTTCCAGTTATGTTGAAGCCACACTGAATCAGTAAGAACCTTAATAATTTTTGCTCCATCTTTCATCCACTGAGGAACTGGCTTAGTTTATTTAAAGTGCCACTCCAGAGGTTCAAAACAGGCTCAAACACAAGCAGCTTCTTCATTTTGCTTTCAAGGGGAAGGTAAGGAAGTAAGAAATTTGATACCTGAAAGGGGTAGGAGAAAAACCCTATTCATACCAAACTATTTTATTAATGAAGAAAAACTAAAAGTAGAGAGGAAACCTTTATGAAAGTTTGAATTTTAAGTCAGAATATTAGACAACACTTTTCTCATTTGCACACACTTTATCTTTTCCTTTCTAACCTATTTCTGTATCAGTTCATTTAGAACATCTGCATAAATATAATATAAATTGGAAAATAAAATTAGCCCCATGATTTACCTAGAAATAGTAATTTATTTCTCAAGTATGCAAGTATATATTAATCTACTCATTGAAAATTATTTTTTTGCATTGTGGAATGAATCGTAATTGTATTTGCTAAAGTTGTACTTATAAGGGCATGATAATGAAGTATGCTTTTAAGAAGTAAGTTATAACTGCATCATAATTTCTTAAGGTGGCCTGGAAGTTTTGAAGCATCATAGAAGAACAGTAATATACAACCTGGAGAGGAATTGTGCCGAGTGCCCAGCTGACTTATGTGCCTAAGTTAGAACAGTAATCATCTTCAATCTGAACAGAGTACATGCAGACATACAAACAATTCAGGGATAATTCAGACCAGGAACTTGGCTTTGTTGATCTGATTATCCTCCGCCTTTCTGTCTTCCTCTCTCTTTAATGGCAAAAGAGTGACCCTATAAAGAAAAGCAACCTGAACTTGGTGAAACGTGATGCCTAAAGCAAAATGCAGACCACAACACCTGTTCTGAAACATCTAGCAAATTGTATTAAAACCTGATTTTCTTTTACATTTGGATCTCTTCCTTCTGCTTGTACATATGAGAACTTTCATACACTTATGATATATGCATTACATATAATATTTAAAATATAATGTATGTATATATATATTTTAAATTGACTCATTTCATAAACTGCAACTCTATTTCTTCATATAAGAGTTACTTTCTCTGTTAGGAAGGAATAATTAGAAAATGCACTCAAGGTAGTGGAGCAGGGACTGAGTGGACACCACCCTTCCTGCACAGCCCTCTTTCCACATCAACTCTGAATCTTTCAGGTGGCAAATTATCACTAAGGCAACTGGGATAGAGACAAACTTTCTTGGAAACCTAAATGCGTGCACAAAGACTTGAAAAAATATTCTGAATTTCCATTATATTCAACTTAGCCCTATGGGAGCTTGAACATCTCTGTAAATTCAGCCATTTCCCTCTAAGCCTTTCAGTGTATTTTTTTTTTTTTTTTTTTTTTTTTTTTTTTTTTTTTTTTCAGTGCAGACCAGCACTATAGAAGTTTGTTTATTTTGGATTAAGATTAGTTGTTACTTTGGGATTACATTTCATATATGTCAAATTTGATCATTCCTATTTTTTAGAGAAAGAAAAAACATACTAGTACCAGGGTAGAGAAAGTGGAAAATGCTGTGCATTCTGCACTCAAATATCTGTTACTCACATAACTATTGGTTGCAAATGTTCAACCCTAATGGCCTGGAACAAACTTTAACCATTCAACTGAAATGCAGATATGTGCCCAACTACTATCATGTGCTTTCCAGGCCACTGGCCACGTTTCCAACCCACATTTCTCTCACTTATCACATTTTTTAAGTGAATGAATCAAATGTTTATAACACATACATTGGGCTACTTGTTTTTTTGTTGTTGCTTCCCCCCCAAAATAAAATAAAATAAAATAAAATAAAATAAAATAAAATAAAATAATGGAACATCTTTGATGCAACTTATAAAAATAATACATATGCCAATAATAACATTTCTGAGAGCAGTTAAACTATGTGAAAAAAAAAGAAAGACCTAGTCCTTCTCTCATATAAAAAGAGACGAATAAACTCTCTGGTTCAGGCCTGTAACCTGAGCCCAAGCTAAAATATTGCTGCTACTACATATAGTCTTACTGACGTGAGAACAACTTAGTGTCAGTATAAACATGCCTAATAAAAAAAAAAAAAAAAAAAAAAAAAAAAAAAAAAGATCAGAATGAAGAAGGAAAATGAACAGTAACATTGTCACTGTTGCTGTAGGCTTAGAACACTGGACAGTTGTTGCATGGTTGGTAGCTACTCTGTTTCATAGAACTGCAGAACTGCAACATCATTACGGTTGGAATGGACCACTAAGATCATCTAGTCCAACCAGCAGCCCTTGCAGACTGGAAACTCCAGAAGTGCCATTCATCTCACATTAACAGGAAATGGTTTCTCATAAATTACTACAGCTTGAAAAATAGCATCTTACCAATCCCACACTAGAAACTTTACATTAAAAAGTTTTGAATACATAGAATTTGAAATTTATAAAAAGACTTTGTATAAGGATGAATTTGACAACATCCCCCAGCTTTATATTCCAGCTGCTCACATATGTGCCAATGTGTGATAATGTACAATTTCAGATCACAAGGATTAAAGTGAACTGCAAAACTTTTGCAAAGATATCAAGTTCAGAATTTCCACAAACTTTAACTATTAGTCAAAGTTGATGACTATGGATAAATCTGAGCTCACTGTTGAGGGTGTGGTATAACAGTGAGGGTACCAAATTGTGTGATAACTGTTTAAAACAGTGGGCATAAAACAAATCATGTCAGAGGGTTCTTATAACTCAGGTATTGCTTTTTGACGGTGGCAACAGATTAGCAAGAGGATGAGATAACATGATTCTGCTGTGTTAACCAAAGTGTGTTTTTTTAGTAGGGCTTCTGAGCCATACTCAAGTAGCTGTGGTTTGTTTTGAGAAAAATCTCATATATTTTAAAATGTTAGATAATATCTAAGCTGAATTCTGAAAATAAAGATTGAAAACTTTAATTGATTGCCTCTGACTTATGAAGGCTCATAAATATCCTATGATACATGTAAAAGTCACCGTGCATGTGCGCTAACTATTCTTTTCCACAGCTTTATGTCTAGAACAGGCTACCAAGCTGCAAAGAAGCAATTTATACTGAAGACTATTTTTCCAATATAAATAAATCACCTGTCTCAATGCCATGATTTTTAGCTACTGGAAGAACTGGACTCTAGAAATGCAGAATGTAACAACAGCAGTGTCAGTTAAATAGTATTTTCTTCATGAGTACAAGCTTTTGCTTATTGGTCAGTTCTACATGTATATAAGCAGAAGAGAGAAATTCTGACACTATAAAGAATAAGAAAAACAAAACTTTGATGAGTACTGGCCATTCCCACATTAGCAAGTAAGGTGGCACAATTGCAACAGACCTATTTAAAACATGCAGTAATAACGAACTAACGTCTACATTGCTCACACTGTAGGGGTGTATCTCAAAATTGCCTTTCTTGTTGCCTGAACAGAGCAACCATTAGTGGTATTAAAATTTTGATTACATTTAGAAAAAAAAAAAAATAGTAATGAAATATAGAACTAAAATGCTCACTGGATATTTCCACAGCATGCTTTACAAGAATGTCATCTGCATAAATATGAAGCAATGACCGGGATGACCACATCTGAAAGAATTGGGTGCAGTATCTGTCATCATCTTTATATATGTATTATTTATGGATATGTACAAGTGTTCCCTTGTATGGAATTCAAGTACTAAGATTCATGGCGTTTTTCCAACATGAAGGTTATCGAATATCTATTAAATAACAAACTCCAAAGTTCACTATAAAGAAAATTGTGAAATGTACACGTTTGAATCATTCTTCATCAATCAAGCTCTATGATACTGTTAATATATTACATACTGACAAGAGTTTCCTAGTATTAGCAATTCTTCACAACTGTACCTGGCTTTAAAAACTCACAGCAGTGTTTTCCAATTTTACTAAGTTTTCCCCTTCCAAATCATTTCTGATATACATATTACTATTCAGCTGAATATATTATGATATTCATCTAACATTTTAAATCTCCTGTCATTACAAAGCATCCTTTCACTAAGTCAGCTTCTATCTATCATTTGTGTAATATTTATTACTGCTTGTTTAAAGTGTAAAATTATGTTACTTTTAAGCAGTGGTAATATTTACATTTTATAGCACTACTGAGCTTAACTATGAACGCTGAACGGTGGAGATCACCACCTTCCCACACATAAGTTTTATATGTAAACATCTCAAGCAGTTCAGCTGTGGGCTATTTGGAAGATATAAGTAGGGAACTGAAGAGCTAAGAGGTGGAGTGCATCTCATCCCACTTTTCAGGAAGAAGAAAAAAAATAATACACTAATACTAATGAAAACATCAATGAATGGAATTGCTAGAAGTCAACCCATGCATCTCCAGGATTTTAAAATACTTAAAGATGGACCACATGGTCAGTGCTATAAAGGTCCCTAATGAAAACATTTCACATAACAGCAAGAAAAGACCCCTGAACATTTCCTCATTTTTTTCTTCCTTCTATGGAATTATCATCACATTCACTACATATTCCTTGTCCTTAAAAACAACCTTTGAAAAACAAGATTAGTGTGGTCAGATTTATTTTTACTTTAAGTTTTGATCCACAGTGATTTTTTTATTCTTTAGCATTTTCATGAATGCTACAATGCCAAATAAATTGCAAGAAAAAAAGAAAAGTAGCAAATAGCTTTGTCAACTAGATAAGCAAATTCCAACTTATTTGTTCCTTCTGGAAAGCTTTGACACAAATAAAACCCAAGAATAATAATGGATAACTATATCCAGTTTCTTAAAAGAAAATAGTAATTTACAGTGTTTCCTAAACTGTTCATTAAAAATATACATTATCAAGGGGTAGAGATAAAATTACCCACACAGTGGCTTTAAATTGCACCTGCATGCCAAACAGCGTAATCACTGCTGCTTTTGGAGTGAAGGGGAACTTACTCAACATACAATTGCTGACATGTTGGTAACAAGATATGGGATTTTACACTATGTATAAAGACCTTTTCTAAAGAATTCTACCAGCCTAGATTGCATAATTTGATACTTTTTGCAAAGAAAGCAAAAAATAAAAAATAGAAGTTTCTGGGGTTCTCCTAAATTATGAAGGTTTTTGTCACTGCAAGGTTGTTCAAAAGCTGATGTTGCTTCAGAGACCTCTTAACACATAAATATTCTGCAAGTCTGGAAGATCTCATTTTTAGAGCTGAACTTGAGACTTCAACAATATAACTACTGAGGTATGTGAAACATTGACTTTCCTTTGTAGATGCTCCTTGACTTCAACAAACATCTAAACAAAACTCAGAGATTAAAATCTGTCCAACATTGCCAAGGCCAATGTAACTACAGCACACCTTTGACTCCAAATGAGCACAGGTCAAAACCATTTATGAGCATGGTATCATGCGTACTTGGCATGGTTACTGAAAAGCAGCCATATAAAAACATACAGTCTAAACATAAAGTATAGAGAAATACAGAGAACATTTGCTTTCCTTCAGGGTCATATAAGACTGATACAGCAAAATGAATACAACATAAAATGTCTTTGAGAAGACTGATTATAATTTACTGCCAAACTACTTCAGGAAATCGACAGGAATAATCTGATGTATGTATATAAAGCTCCAAATGAGAAGAAATAGGCCCTTGATGCTTTGCTTGTTTTATGTGGCAAGCTGATTTGTTTAGAAGTAAACTAACTACATCTGAAAAGGCAAATGATTATTTATTTCATGGGAAATTGAACTGCATATTTATTTATACATTTTAAACACGATCAAGTACAGCAGTTTGGCAAGCTTCTACTGAGGAACAAGTGCAGAAACATTTTAGCAAATGATGGCAGAGCTCAAGATTAGGCGGTTTTCAAAAACCATTACCATTTTAATGTCTACAGATTGCACTATTCCTGTGACTAATAGACTCATGGCCTAAACAATCTGAATCTAATTTGTATTGTTATTTGTCTTTTACTGCCAAAGAAATGCAATCGGTGGAGAAATCTTAACTTTCCCACTAGACATTCACACAAAGGGTTTAGCATCATCCTGAACAACAGTTCCATCATGACAGGACTCTTTTTAGTGACAGTGATCAGAACTCAATGCTCAGTGAAATATGCAATACCTAGGCCAGTATTTAATTAATTAGGCAGTTCCTATGAATTTCATAGTTAATTCACACGTGATATACAACAAGTAAAGGGCTCACATTTCATCTTGCATAAATTAATCTATTGCAGAAGTATTTCCCCAATTAAGGATGAGTGCAACTATATATTTCCTTGTTAGTCTACTGAGGATATACCTCTGATTTTTACCTTTCTTTCTATTTTATGTCTTAAGTTTATGTACAAACAATCAATTGGGAAAAAAAAATAAAAACATTGGAACAAAAAAAAGCAAAACATTTATTTACGCTTTCTGTATCAACCTTGTGGACCTATGAGTACTTCAGTTTGAACAGAAGGGCAATTTTCCTTTAGGGTCACTGGTAGTAAGGCCAGATTTTTGATCTACATTCAAGTCCAGCATGTCATCACAGAAGAACATGAGAGGTTAGAAGGGTAGATTTTAAAACATCTGACTGTGCAACTGCTGTCTGATATGTATATTCATAGCTTCTAGAATTGCACATGCAAATTTGGCAAGCATGAACTAAAATGATTACTTGCAACTCTAGTACACATAGACATAGATAGTGACTTTATGTATTAATAGATAATTTTATTTAGTAAGTTACTGGATCTACTAAAGAATATTTATATCTATATTCATAAGTTAACAATACAATTTATGGTGCTTTCCCAGTTGAAACTAAATAAAAATATTAGATTTCTCCAAAAAACACACATGCAATTAGAGAAAAGGTGGTTGGTTTTTTTGTTTGTTTGTTTTTTGTTTGTTTTTTTTTTTTCTTTTTTTTTCTTTTTTTTTTTTTTTTTGATAAGTGGGTACAGTAAAAACATCAGGTAACTTATTTTGGTTAGATAGACAATAATCCTTGCTAATTTATAAGAAAGAACATAATTCATAGTGATCTTAAATATCAACAATTAAAATCTGTAATACAAAGAGCTGCAGAAAGCAAAACCTGGTCATGTATCTGGTGAGAATTGCAGGAGAACTTTAGTTGACATACTTGCATTAAAAACTGGCGAACACCTCATAAAACTGCAAAAGCCCTGAGATGCTACGTTAGCCAAAGAGTATTTCTGATTCTTCAGCAATTAAATGTTTCCAGTAATGATGCTGCCATGAAACATTTATCAGCCCATCATCTCACTTTTCTTTCTTTTCCTCTTTCTCTTTCTCTCTCTTTCATTTTACATTTCCTTTTTCTTTTCTTTCTGCTTTTTTTTTTTTTTTTCCTACAAAACAGATTAGCTTACTGGAAAATATGAAAGCAATTCATATTTTTTAAAAATACCATTTTTTTCTCATTTGTTGACAGCACAGAAAATGTGGGCTGACTTATTTTTGATTGTTCTTTAAATAACAGATTAATTTAATAATTGCCGGGATATTGAATAACAAAAAATTATGGGGTTGAATAGCCAAACCCTGACCCTAATCACATTCTTACGTTAATTCTTATTTTCTTTTAGGCTCCTGCTTTCTTAATAAAACCTATATTTTTGAAAATCGGTTTTAAACACTGCAAATTATCCCAAAGTAGCATTTATTTTTTTGCTAGCAAGAGATAAGTTTACATATAGGGAGTATATTTTATATATCTTTACACACTTGGTGCCTGACTCAAGTCCATTTCAGTCTATAGGTGACTTTCCATTGCTAGAATAAGTTTTGAGAGATGACTTGCTAAGGTAATTCAGCCATTTCTGAAGTAATTAGCATAAACCACAGAGTGTGATTTATTTGTGAGGATACTTTAAGTCTAAGCATCCATCATTGAAAGTTAGAGTATTTATAAGAGCAAGGCTTAGTTTTCCTAACTTCAGCTGGTAACTGTTTCCCTTTGATTAAGCACTGTGAAGTGCTGAGTATTCCGTGACCAGTAATAGCACATTCACTGTTGAATAAAACTGAGCCCTTGGCTCTCACCACATGACCCTGTTGACAATGACTTTGACTATGTTAGAAATACCACAGTATTTGTACCCCAAAATGTCTTATCTAAGTAACACTCTATGATCTCAATTAACCACAGTCATCATTTTTACTTCTACTCTACAACTTTTTATTCTCCTTTTTCAGACAAGGGCTCTCTTGTGCATGACACTGCAGAAAAGAAAGATAGTGCCTTGAATAAGTAACCTATGACAAAAATTTCCTTGCAGCAGAGTACTGCACAGCTTCTAGTTGCAAACCTGTTCACAGGATACTGACTTTCTGCAGAGTGTACTAGAGAGGAAGTGGTTATCCTACAATATTGGTATTGATGAATATTCAGCTAAATGTTTACACACCTCTTCTCATAACTGCAATAAATGTTGGCATGTATACATCATAAATAAATTAATCTGTAACACAATTCAAGGTGAGCACATAAAAATATTCTAGTCTCCAATGGGGGTGATTTTAGCCCCACGTATACAATAGATACGGTTATATTGTGTTCACGGAGCAAAGCATCAGTTCACATCTCACTGCACATAAGGCTGAACCTTTGAGTGATTGAGCTCATCATTCTTAAATTACAAGCGTTAAGCAATACACTTACTTGTAAAAATATTTATTGACACTGAGACCGCGAAACAGAAAACTGGGTCAGTAGATGTAGGTCTACAAAGGACTTTGGGTCAAATTCCTTAGCTGTTCCACGGGAAAGTGTCTGGGGTTATAACAAAAATATTTGGGATCCAATGTAGTCTGCAGCCTTAGATGCATTTTGTAGATTGTTAATGACAGTGGGTAAATGGTATAACAAAGAACTTTCCCATGAGAATCAAACAGTTCTTCTGGTCTATTTCTTTAAGTTTTGCCATTGCTTGTGGAGAAAAATAATGGGTGCCTTGAGATCAGTGAGATCAATTCATAACTTAAAGGGTTTTTTTTTTTTGTTTTTTTTTTTTTTTTTGTTCCACTGTGGAACACAAAATGTTTTTCTATGAAAAAGATCTTAGCGCATTATTTCTGAAATACTATAATTTTCACTCAACGCAGTTTCCAACTCACTGCTATCCAAGCATTGCAGAATTGTGTTATTTTTGAAAGCTATTTCCTTTGACCTGAAGTTACCTAAGAAGACAGACTGAAATCTACATTCCTTTGAGAAAACCTGGTCCTGTCAGATTAATCTTCTTTTGATAGAAACATGCCTGTTTGCAATGTTTAAACACAAGAGATATCATAATTGTTACACAGCTTTTCATGTAGCTTCTCAATATTCTGCTAAATGAGCAAAAAACTGCTTGAACTCTACAGAGCTGGCATCAAGCACCCAAAGCAGTACAATGTGCATTGCATTGGATATGTCAAGTGGAAAAGCCATAGCTTGATTTTGTTGTGTTTGTTCTTTTCAGTCAGTGGGACTGAACATTAAATATTTAAAGTGTTAAATCTCAGATTGACTTATGAAGAACTTTTGTGTTTCTGTTCTACAAAGCCATATGAGAACAATTATTCACACTAAATTTTAATGATTTCCAAATAATTAAAAGCTGGTCAACAGCAAATTAAAAGTGAATATCAGCGCTTGAATGACATCTCCAGTGCACTTACTCTTATTCTCTATTCTAAAACAGTGAATACATTGAAGAGAAAATTTAGCAGCCAAACCAGAAGCATACCTATTGACTTCAAAAAGATGATTTCACATTTCGCTATCTGCACATTGATCTCTTCTAGAAGGGGACAGCTGTAACAATTTCTATTTGACTTATGAATTATTGACATTTATATCGTTAGACAAATTATTGCTGTAAATGTTAATCTCCAATGGGATTACGACCTCTCAGCAAAAAAGGAAATCTAATTAAAAGAGACTTATTGAAGTACAGAAATTTGCATAAATAATATTATTGTTCAATAACTAAAAAATCGTCCAATTAGAATGCAGCATAACTACAGTACAAATATCATTGTGCAAAGGCATGAAATACAGAAGAGACATTTTCTGTGTGAAGGAAGAAAGTCATCCTCTTCTTTTAACCCTATGACGGGCAAACTTACTTTAGCACCAGCAGAACTGACATGGTTACAGCATTGACATGAGAGATGTATTACTACTAACTCAGCTTTCTAGCACTGAAAGTTTGAAGGATAGGTTTAATCTCCCACTCTTTCAGCCTAACAGTTGTAAGAAGGAAACATTTGGTATGCAAGTAAAACAACCAGATCTCACCACAGAACAAGGGAACTATAACCTACCCAGCAGAGCTCCATTCATCTGTATAAGCGCTAACAGTTCTAACTTCTGTGTATCCAAATCCTTGCAAAATTTGCTCTTATAATGCTGCCTATTCCCAGGAGAAGACTTCAATATTCTTTTAAATTAGAAAAAATTTCTACTGGTTTTACATTTAAAAAAATAAAAATAATAGGCACTGCATTCATTTAAGAGTTTTGAACTTCTAAAGGACCCCTGGAAAAAGACACAGCAGTTGTTATCTAAGATAAAACATACAGACTTGTACGTTCTTCAACAGAACCTTGAATAATTCAGTTTTACTGCTTTGCCACAAAGTTGTATAAAAAAAAATCAAAAGGGCTTACTTGAAACAGTCATCGCAAGCAATATTCCCCGTGGTCTCCTTTATAGTGCGTTCGGAAACAAAAGCTGGATATTCAGTATCACAGGGCTCTAGGGTTTGTTTCAACCTCTGCGCTATAGGCACAGCAAAAACATATCTTGATGTTAACATGGGAAGAACAGCACACAGAATTCTGAACAAGATGAGAAGCTGTATTACAGAACACAGAGAATGGAAATGTTACTCAGCTTCTGCCACCCTGTGAGATTTTCTAGGCAGTGCATAACACTATTTTTTCAATTAAAGGAGAAAATAAAAAATCTATCCATGGAATGTAATTTTCTAACATATAACCATTAAAGTAGTTATTCATGGTTTAGCCTTTGCCAAACTTGTTTAAGGACAATTTCTTATTCTTTCTCAGTGGAATCGGGATGGACTTGCTGTTGTTTTTATCTCAGTGATGTTGTGCATCTGTGCATCACTCACTCATTAAGTATGGGTGCTTCCATGTATTTGACAACTAAGTTTTGATAGATTTTACTGAAGTCAATTTTTTTTTTTTTTTTTTTTTTTTTTTTTTTTTAGTTAAGACTTGGGGATGTCTAGAGAGTTTCAGCAGTTAAAATAACGCTGTGGGTAAGGGACAGAAGCATCCCCTTGCCTAGAACTAATGCCTGTAATCTGCTTCCCAAAATTGCAATCATAAAAACACTATAACAATTTTCATTAGCACAAAGGTGAAGAAAGAGACATTATTTGTGCCTTAAAGGTGGGGAAATAAAGGCAAAGAAAAAATAAATTTGTTCAAAGTCAAATGACAGGACAGCAGCAGGGTGAGGAAAATGTTGTTTCTGATGCTTCCATAATGGACATAATCAATTTAACAATTTAGAATGCTCTTAAAATTTATCTGAATAGCTCTACTGCACCTTCTATCTTTCTCTTCTTTTCTCCTTACCTGTTGCTAAGAATGACTGAAATTTAACTCACCTGTAATTTTCTGTTTGCCCTCACTTGAATCAGTACAAGGGTCTTGTAATGGAGGCTGTCAAAGACAGCCCTCTTAAGAGTCCAGAAGATGGTGGGATTGCCCAAAGTTTAGGACATTTTCTTCTCTCATATTTACAAGTATAATCAATATTACAAGACCAAGTGCAATAGTATTCTTTCTACCGTGGCTTCATAAATCGAAAGGTACATGGGGAACATCTAGGATTTTATCATGTAATACCCTATTACTGTCACAATCATTACAGGAAGCAATTTCCCCATTAAAAGACTTCAAATTTTGCTGAGCTTTATTAAACACCATTAAGTAACAATAACTGAATCTCTGAGTTCATTGATTTCATTTTCACTATTTGAAGTCATGCTCAATATAGCATCTACAGATGAACATACCTAAGTACATGGTCTTCTTGCCTGCTAAATTTTGTAAAATCTCCCTTGCTTTTGCTTTGATAATTCTTGTTGATTTCCAAACTATCATTTACTGCCTAACCACATCTGAACTGGCCAAGCAGTGCCATAAAACCATGATATTCCAGTGAGTGTGATGAGAGCGTATTTTGGATACCCTTACTCATCAAAGAAATGGAGCAATGGAATAGTGTAGCAAAAACTTCACTTTCAACTAAAACAGGAATGAAAATCCTTCAATCACTCTGCTGATTTAAAGTGACATAAACTGATGTTGTCAGGAAATGAAGGGTTACTACTTATTAATTGCTGCCTTTTGTAGTTAGCACGTGTAAAAATCGAAACAGACATTTATTTTAAAGAGATGAGGAGGGATGCTGCCCTTACAGGATATAAATACAATTCAAGTGTCATTGGATACATCAAAATTAGATATATTAAGGCATATTTGTACTGTACACTTGAAAAAAACACACCAAAAAAAAGTAACTTTTCTGTATTCAGGATGCTTTGTGCTGTTGTACAAACAGTAAGTGTGATGGCTGGCATATCCACCCTTCCTTTTCAAATGTAGGAACAGATTTGCCTTTCCTTTGGCTGGCACAGCAGACCCTGCTGTCCTACACAGCCATCCATGTAAGAGATATTTTCATCGTGATTAGGGGCATCACTGGAAAGTGAGTTGTGGTTTTAAGACAACCATGTCTGTGGTTTTCAGACAACTGTTGATAATGAAACAGCCAGTTCTCATGGAGATCTACTTCTATACATGGATCCAGTTTACACCAGGCTTATCGTTCACACAACAGAAAAATAGGCTGCAGTGTTGCAATAAAATGTACAGTTTCTATCAGTGGGAAATGCTGCACTAAGCTGATACACATAAGTCTCAAACCTTCATCTCCAGCAGACACCCATCTCAGCCTTCTTTTCCCTTTGCTCAGCTCATACATCAAGCAGAAGCTGAAAAGTGCTTTGCCATTTACTGCTATACTGTCCAGTTAATTACTAGTAGAGGACACTGGGATACTCCAGGCTATCAGGGCGTTCAATTTCCCCAATGCTCTACTTTCAGCAAGGATCTTATTTTGGTATAAAGACAACCTAGTACCAATGCAAACAGGAATTAAAATAGAAAGCAGCTTGTTTAGTCCCTGCCTTGCTGAGGAGTATAGAAAACTGCAAAGCTGAGTCTGAAAAAATGACTTTAAATCACTGTACCAGTAAATGCTGTGCTGCACAACTGGCCTCTGAAATAGCCCATTGACTAGCACTGATGCAAATTAGCTATTTACTTCTGAGTAACACTTCTAAAATGTCATTTAAAAATCTGTGAAAATATGAGACAACTGAAATTCAAAACTTAAGAGTTCTTAGGGATTCTCAAAATTTCACTGTTATTTCAGAAGAATTATTAATAATAAAATAAAACAATATATATATTTAGCTTTTATTGCTTAAAAGTAAAAGCATAAAATTTAGTATCTTAACATTTAAAAATTATTTCCATACAAAATTATATTGAGATTATAATTTTCCTTTGGAAATAAGTTGAAATGGCATTTTGAAGCACAAGCATCCCATACATATTATAGCAGCTCCAGAAGAGACATAGTAGCAAGGAGAAAAAAGGCAGTCTAACTCTTCGTCTTAGAATGAAGAGAAATATCTTAGAGGAAAAATAAAATCTACTATTTCGTTGTCTACTATTTTAACTTTTCCATTATAGCAGAGCGCTGCATTCCTAGAGTGTACGAGTACTCTGGTTATTCATAGAAGAACTCAGTTCTCCTTTTTATCTTAGGAAATATTAAAACAGAAGAGGATGCTGAAACGAAAGGCAAACTAATTTATTCAGAAGTCTACTATTTAAACTAATTTCTTAATGTACATTTAAATTTAAAAAGAAAGTAAAACAGAATTTACACTTACCTTTTGCTGTTAGATCAGAGTGCCACCAACTGCATAGATTAAATTCCACGAGGAACCTAAATAAATTAGATTTTTCAAATTATCCCGCAGAATGTTTTCAGTACATTACATTGACTGCAGTTCGATATCATTAATCCCGCTTTAAAGAGAAGCTAATGCAGAACTGAAATTCATGTGGCTAACGTAAGTCTGGGGTTATCAACTTCTGCTTCTGTTGTATCTTACCACCAGGAATTTATTCCAGAATAAACCCAATCAATAAATCATACATTTCCCTACTGCTGAACTATGTATTTATTCTTATCTGGTGTCCATAAAAACTCTCAGTGCATGACAGCACACAGTATTTTTATTGGTGAACATTACTGAAAGCTCCTCTTCATCATGTAATGCATTTCGACTCTCTAGTAAAATGCCATGAGATAGATAACTACCCTCACTACCACAAGGAAAAGAAATAGAATAATTCCCCCAATTACTTCACAGTTTAAAATAATAAAAACTATTTTATTTCTAGAGATTAACCGGTGTCTAATCAGCTCTAAATAGATGCTTAGTGAATGCATTTTCCCCACTAAAATATACTTCAATTTGCTCTGAAGAATGGTCTGAAACACATCCATCTATCACTTAGTTTAAGTGTGGAATGTAAAATCAATATCCAGTTTATCACAGGAACGTGAAAGTCCAATGTTTCTAACCACAGAAAGTCCCTTAATTTTTTTGAAGCTATTATGGTTTGCATCAACAAATATTTTAACACAATTTATTTTCTTGATCTTTACTTTGAGTACTGCTATTAAGATCAATCTCTGCCCTCTGGCAATAGCCACCCAGTTGATTTTCCTTACCTCTTATCCCAAATTCTCTGGGAAGTTCACATAATTTGCAATTAAAACAAACTGACTACAAGAAAAAAGATTAATTCTATTTCAAGGGAGATAAAAATAGTTCGACCTGCAAGCCTGATCTCTGACAAACACAGTAAAACAAATTTAATACATTTATAGGCTTCCTCTTCGTACAGTTTTTCTCATGAATTCACTGACAAACTTTCTTAAGGGCAATGCTCATTTTAAACTAATTTCAATTGTTAGAAGAATTAGACAAGGTGGAAACTGAATATAATCTACAGAGGATGCCTTATCAGGCATATGCTGCAAAGGGTCCATCTTACAAAAATATAGATGACAAACTCCACAATGAATCACTCTAAAAGCTTGCTGTACTTACAACAGCTTGCCCAAGCAGCATTACAGCCAGACACTTAAACTCAACATTCACTGTTCAATTTAACCGCAATAATAAATTTGGTTTGTATATTGCAATATGCTAGAATTACTAACAATGACATACAGATAGAAGTGAAGACCATGAATAATGTAATAGAAAAGTACAACTGTGCCTTCATATAGCAGGGATTTTTTCAGACTTAATTTAACGATGCTAAATTGGACTGAAAAAAAAAAAAAAAAAAAAAAGGAAAACTATTACCAAATTTAAAATAATAAAATAAAAATAATACAGTATACATAAATGACAAAAGCTACAAATGTTCATTGAGAATTCAAAACTACAAATACTCATTAATTTGTATAAATATCCATTAAACTCTTGAAAAAATTACTTACAAGACAAGCTCTGTCATAATCCATTTTACTGCAGCAAAGAAGGCATTATAAGGCTGGAGAGAAGCAACTCATTTTAAAAAAGGGCAAAACATGCAGCATTTATATCTTAACTGAATTCATCGTGTAAAGACAATGTTATGGATATTAAAATGCATGGGTAGCATGAGAAAAAGAACAATAACTTTGTTATGAAAGAAAATAAACCATTCTGCCGAATAGTAAAATATACAGTAATGTAATTTTCTTTTAATGTGGTTGGTTGGACACACATTATCAGCTGGAAAAGGAAAGTTTTGCAAAATATTCTTAAATATTTAACCTCTAGGGGTTCCTATTTCCCAGGCTATTGCTGGAGGAACGGCTCTGTTAGAAGACATGGGCTTTTCTTAGGCTGCAACTGACAGACTTGCCTCTCTATAATGTAAATCTCTATTCATTATCTCACTCTAATGAGACTAGGAAATGCTTGTGTCATTTGAAATTGCCTATCTGTGTGATAGTGAAGGCTCGGTTTTAAGCACTGGATGTAATTCTAAGATCCTTCCCCATTTCTTTCATTTTGCTGGATTATAGCGATCACAACAAAGTAAATATTTTTAAAACACTGCATTTACAGTATTATGAATAATACAGATAAATAATTTTTTGTTTGTTTGTTTTCTAAAAAAGAATATCCATAAGATTATTGATCTATGAAAGCATATCATTCACTGGCATGAAATTCTGAAATAATAAGCTAGCAGAATGCAACAAATTATATAATGGAAAATAACATGTACTTATTGTTTGTAACTAATACATGTAAAGTATAATATGTATTGTAAAAATGTAATTTTTAATATGAGAGCTGAAAAAAAATGAAATAACTCTTTAAATTAAAAACATCTGGAAAAAAAATCAAAATTATTACTACAGAATCAAAAATGTGTCGGAATTTTAGCAGAAAAGACTTCATTACATAGCTAGAAATGTGTTCTCGTGATACAAAATTTTATTAAGACATCCAAGTTGGAAGGTTGTTGCTAAAAGTTTTAATATATCTTAAAATTTTTGTGCAAATGTGAATCACATTGTCCTGCACTATTTCACCAACGGTGTAAGTCTCATTGCACAGCCCATTACCTCATGTTATACCAATCTTATTTCAGGCTAAAGCATTGGTGAATAAGTCTGGAAAGTGCAGTAATCCCACATTTTCAGGTATTTGAAAAGCATGGGGACATCTAAAACATCCCAAAAATATTAAACCATAAATGCTATATGTTTATAAATATTTGGAAGTTGCCAGAACTTTGATATTTCCTCAACAGTAGGTAGGCTAATTTTTTCTAGCAGGAGCCCTGTTCTTTTAAAAATAGTATCAGATAACTTTTCCAGACTGGTAAAACTGCAGCAGTTTTTTTGCTTCACATTATGCTTTTACGTAATTTTTCATGATAAAACTGCCATTAAAAAAGTTCCTGGTCAATATGCAAGATCTACAGTTTAGCTATTGTGTTGGCAGTTCTAACTGATACACTACTGTAGTAATCAGCAAAATATATAAATGATTATGAAATACCCTTGGAGATATCAATTAGGCATGATCTGGAATGAAAGATGTGTCAGCCTTGCTAGACCCAGCTTTACTCTAGTCAGGCCTTGCAAAGGGACAGGGTTCAGGGTTCAGGGACAGTATCCAGAGCTGACTGCTAGAAAAGGGATTAAATAATCACTGGCATTTTATTTTAAAATATATCTTTTTCAAATACTGTGGTGAAAAAAAAATCCAACAAACAAACCATAGTTAAAATCATTCAGTTGTATACTTCACCAGTGAACCAATTCTTTCATATATGTATATATATATATATATATATATATATAAATCTATAAATAATCTTTAAATTTCACTTCCATCATTGCATGTGTGCATGTGCTTGCACACAGAAAAGGCATGTGTGATTCCAGCCCCCAAAAGAAAGCACACTCTATAGTCAATTTAAAAAAGTCTTGAGAAGGGCTCACATGATGCAATGGACATTCTGATGGAACGTCAGACAGAAATGGAAGGCCAGTGTAAAAATGACTGCATAAGTATTTGAACTTAAAAATGCTTAACACTTCTCTTTGGTTTATAATGAAGCATTTCTTGTATGCACTATGACAAACGCAAGAGTTTTAAGCATTCCAAATTAAAATAATGGGCTTAGAATGGCCATGAGATATTTGCAACAATTTTCTTTGATGAGTGCATGGAAAGGTGCTCATAAAATTCACTGTACTTACGTCCAGTAAGCTATGGGCACTGTCGCTACTCTCTTTGTTTGTTCTACACATGGCCTGGTAGTCATAAAGTGTAATTCTACAGAGAAGAACAGAAAACTGCTTGACTAAAAGGAGAAAACACAGTGGAATAAACATGGTGATATGAAACAGTCTGCCCACAAAGTAGACAGGAAAAAAAGAAAAGGAAGGGCAGCAGAGAAAGGACAGAAAGGGATTTTTAAAATACATGTTGCACAAAGGAGAATAAAGGTGAGAAACTATATGAAAACTTTTAAGGATTTTACCAGACTGCAGAACAAAGCAAAAGCATAACTAGGAGAAAAAAAAGGGAAGATACACATACAGTATAACACACAATGAGAGGAAGAGGAGAATACACATTCAACATGATGCATAAACAATTGGTTCTGGACTGAGATCAAGCACATTTAGCCCCAGAAAGTGAAATAATCTATGCATCTGAGGGGCTTCTCACAACAGAACACTCAATCTCCAGAAAAGGCAAAATGTCATTTCTGCAGCTTTAACATGTCAAACATAATGAATTTGAAATAACACAGTGTTGCTTCCAAAGAGAGAAGTGAAATTTCAGTGTATTCATGGGACAGACGATTAAGGAAGGTTGGACTTCCTTTTGCATCTTCTCATGAGGGCAAGTATTTCATGTCAGGTACCTGTTACAATCAACATATGCTACAAGCCTCCTCAGATGCATAGTAAATGGCAGTTTCTTTCTGTTTGTGATTTTACTCGTTGACACACTTTAGAGATCTAAATGTAAAATCCAGAACTCAGTATATGGAGTTGTGATTATTTCTCTAAATCTGTCCATCCATAGAACAATTAACAGATTACATCCAATCATAAAAAGAAGTTAACATCGGTAGCAGATGTAAAGAATCCATAGCTGATAAGTTGCAATGAATGTAGATACATGAATGTTAGCAGCTTAATTGAATATATCCGTTTGACTTCTGCATCATCAGAGGGACAAAGAGAATACAATTGGACATATATGTCTTAAAGATGTATGAGATGGGACTTCAACATTTTGCAGTGTGTGCCTTGCTTTTAAGTGAAGTGGAAAGGAGTGCACACAAGTTCAGCTACGGAAGGGATGTCCCAGAAGCTGCCAAAACCAGGTCATGAAATGCATTCAGTATCACCATAAGGCATTCTGCACTGCATGCCATGAAATGTAGCAACCTTTACCAACAAAACATTTTAAACTATTATGGTAGAAACTGTATACAATTTTTTCTGTTCTAATTTCATGACAGCAACCATCACTGAAATCTTCTTTATTATTCACTATATTTTCTTTTTGGCTTACAGGCAAAATATCTAAATATATTGGATCTTGCAGCTTCAGCTAAACATTTAGTACTTGGTCATAGAGCTTACATCATTCATTTCATCTTATTTTCAAAATAGAAATGGCTAGGAAGCCATTGTTTTGTGGACTGGCAGAGAGAGGCACATGGTAAACAAACGCATAACTAGAGACCTAAACATGGGTGTAAGTTGAACACTGACCATCTTTGGCAGAATCACGCCCACAGCCAGATCCGCGCACACAGATCTGCCAAGACAAACAGAGCAGTACATGGTGTAAGCTGTGCTGCCTGTATGGCATGCAGTAATACACCACTTTCCCTGGCATTCTTTTCCTTTATTTTTTTTTTTCCCCTTTAGCCATGGTCAGAATAAAACCCCCATAAAACAGTCTCTACAGCTTGCCTTTCCAGTCCTGATTGACTTGACTATTTTATTCCTCTATTGTTAAGAACTCTGCTGCAGATGCCCACATGGAGCCACTAGTGATGATGGCAAGAGATACAATAACAATAACACCTCTCTTAAAAGGAAACAAATACTAAAGTTTTGAGCAATGGAGAAGAGTTGTAAGAAAAATCTCAACATCAGCATGGAACACTTCAAAGTTGTTGTCTGGAAATGCTACAATATCATCTATGGATGATAAAACAAGCTTAGTTGAAGTCAGTGCATTTGAAAGTGTTTCCACTGTGAAGATTGTGGCTGAGGAAAAAGTTTGCAAATAAATAAATAAATAAATTTTAAAAAAAAGCCTGGAAGGGTTGGAAAGAGTTCTAGTTTTTAGAACTTTAGGCTACTCCCTTGCTTAAAGGGAATGTCTGTGACTTTCATAGTGGGCAGGTTCAACACCTATCTGAAAGTTTCTAAAGACTACTCAAGCTACTGCTGTAATACATGATGTACAAAATATACCTGCCAAAACATTATTGCCAAACGATCTTACAAAGACCTGATTCTTCCGTGCTAAAAACAAAAAGGAATTTTGCACTACACTTGAAAGATCTGTGGACGAAGCCCATAGCCATGTTGAAATCTGAACACTGCAACATATTGAATCAATTCTAGACTCTCTGTCTCTATGAATGGTATTGAAGCTCAGTATAAACGAGTTCCAAGGCATTAACAAATTCAAATACAGCTTTGCTTTGTTTTGTTTTTATACTTGTAAATGTAATAGTAAGAGCCTTGCAGCCTTATTCCTTGCAAAGACTACTACAGTAATGGTAGTCAAAACAGTACTCTAAAGCACTGTAGTGCTTCTTTGTTCAGGTGTCGTTTCTCGAGTGCTATTTTATTGCTAATGTCTTTGAGATTTTACCAAATAATCTTTCCCTCATTCAGACAGACTTAACTCACTGCTGCAAAAAGGAAGGCTTCCAGATTACCCTTTTTGAAGTGATTGCGTTACAGTTTTAAATAACTGTTTGCAGCTACCCGTATCCTTTTCAACCGACTATACTTAGCGAACATAATTGCCTGCTTCCCACAATCTAATTTTAAACCCATCTAGATGCCCAATTCCATTCTGTGTATTACAGCACTCCACGGGAGAGCTTTGCTAAAGACAACATGCTGGGGCTTTCTACAATCCCCACCCTGCTAACTGCCCCCATTCCCACACCTCATCACAGGAGTCTGTGCAGGAATTGGTTTCAACATCAGACATAGGAGAAACCCAAGCTGTGTGTAATTGTCTGGAGCTAGTGGAAGATAACTTTCTGAAAATTAAATGAGGTGTGCAACTTCAGGAGAGAAATAGATTTCAGCAAAGAACTTTTCAATGTTAATTTCCAGATACAGTGAATTCAAGCCTTATGTTCTGCAACAAGAACGTGCAAACCTAGTTCAAGAAAATTAAGACCTACCAGCAGAACAGGCTACATCAACAGAAGTATTCTATTGCTTCCAGCTATATTTTCAGCATACCTGTGGATTTTTTAGGTGGCAGTGTGAAATATCATCACTGATAACAGCTGAAGGATTTTCAAGGCATAACATTTCAAATACCTTGTCATCAATTCAAGATAGTTGGAGATTTTTAAACAATGTATAGGAACAATACACTTCTTATAGAATAAACACAAGAAAGGAAGTGCAGAAAACAAGCATAGGAAGCCAATGATAAAGGAAGTCCTAATTTTTTTATGCTGCTTTTTCCCAGTGGTCTATGTGAGACAGTGACTAAAGCTTACTTCTGGTGGCAAGGTGTTCATTAACTCAAAAAGATGTGTAGCCTGCCTCATACTTTTGCAAGGAGAAGGAGGGACACTGCTGAATGCTGTGAAGAATAAACTAATGTCTTAAGTCTAGAGAGGATCCCTGTTGGGAGACAGGAGCACAGCGTTTGAAGATTTGTACTTTTTCTTTTCTGGCTTTCCTTTCATTTACAAATCAACAATACCCAAAAGCAGTCAAACTAATATTTTTCATCACCAAGGAAATGATTAAAAAAAAAAAGAAGCTTAAAAATAAATCAGAGCATCTTGAGAAAATTAGCTTGTCATCACATACCTTTGCTTTTAATTCAGGTATTTCGAGTTGCCAAAGTGCTCCAGAGAATAAAATGTATAAAACCCACAGCTCAGTCTGCAGTTCCAGCTTGCAGAATGACAATTCATTTACACTGCACATGTCTGAGTCTCTTCTTAGGTGGGTGAAAGGATCCCAAAATATTAATACTCTCCATGAAATTAGTAGCAATATTTACAGAGATGGGAATTCAAACAAGACCTAAACTATTTTGAGACATTAATTTTAGATGTCACAAGGACAAGATAGAAGCAGAATACATCCACACAGCAAGAGGAGAGTTTCAGAGCACAAGTACAAGATGTACATCTGGCAAACATGAAAAAAATTAGGTCTAATTCCTTGTCATTGGTGATGACAAGAGGGCAGTGAAGTATGTTATTTTGTACCTACAAGCAGCATGCAGCTAGGAACAAGGTCTGTTTGTAACCCTGCACTAGACTGTTTGCTATATTTTTCTGTTTGACAGCTATTTCATTGATGAAAATGGAAAGTCACTCTTCAGAGTTGGATAATTAAATGTTATTCATCTAGAAGTTGAAGAGTCAGTGTGTATGCTTAAAAAAACGCTCTGTAGTGCAGATGACAGATAATACAGGAGATGATAATAATGTTTGAAATAAATTGCAAAGTTCATTAATTTTTTTTACCAGGACATATAGTGAAATGACACTTCTAAGCTGTAAGAGGGTAGATTTAAATTGCATATAAAGGTGGAATTTTTCATGATGAGTGTGATGAGGCACTGGAAGAGGTCACCCAGGGAAGCTGCTGGTGTCTTATCACTGGAGATGTTCAAAGTTAGGTTGGATGGTCTTTGAACAATCTGACCTAGTGAAAGATGTTTGCACCTATGTCAGAGGGTAGAACTACAAGAGCTTCAAAGATTCCTAACAATCTAAATCATTCTGTGATTCTATGTATTTGCGCCCAAACATGGGGTATATCTTTTGCTTACTTTTATAATAAAAATCACTACTAAAGATAGAATCTTTATAATTGACTTTTATCCAATAACAGATTCAGTAAACCCATCTGGAATTGTTCTTTACCTTACTACTGATATTCTCCAAAGTATAGATCTACATTCAGAAACTTCTCCAAATGAACACAAAGTGAACCTCATTATATTCTTAAAAGATAAATCAATGACTGTAGGAATACAAAGGAAAATAAGTACAATTTCTAAATATAGTGGTGGTGTATTCACAACATTTCAAGAATATTTAATTGAATCAAAAGGTTAAAAAAGACAAAGTGGTCTAAACTAAACAGTAGAATATTCCTCATTTCGAGGCTGCACTGCCTCAGTGGGAATTAGCAACTTGATCAAACAGTTACTGTTTTCATACTTTGGCTTTAGGATTATTTTGCTCCCTTTGAGTGGCTTAGCAAAGAGTTTCCATTTTTTTGTATAATCTTATAACCCAGAGGCAAAACACTTGTTAGGTTTGGAGTATAAAGTGAGTCAAGTCGGGGAGATGAAAGTCGGTCCCTATGTGAGTGCATTTAGAGAACACAGGTGAAGGGTTTGAACTACACTGTGCCATAAGGGCATAAACAGTACGCATTATTCGCTAGGAAACATGTGAGTAAAGATAAAGGAACAGAGGATGAAAAAGGAAGAAACCAAGGAAACGCTCAAAGCAACAAAAGCTTACTAGAGTAAGCCCTAGCATCTGGAAAAGCTGGAAATCAGGGATGCACCATTTCACTTAACTATCATGATAACACCATGAGACACCAAAACAGATTTCTCCTCAGAAACCGAGAGTATGCCTGGTGGAAGCAAAACTATTAAGAGGAAATGATGCTGCTTCCATATTTGTCTTAAAGGATTGCTTATCTTTCCCTGTACTGGAAAGTACCAAGTTGATTTTAAGTCAAGAGATTCAAATTTCTATAATAGATTTATTAAACTCATTTATTTGGGGATCTCATTACTTTGATGGCTCTTGATTTTCCCAATGTTATTATTTTTCTTTGTATTTTCATGCTTTAAGTCATCATTTCTTGGCCCCCACTATTCTTACATAAGCAGAGTACTGAGGAATCTATAAAGAAACATATTTTTTTTCTGTTATGTGAAGCAGATACTTTTCCATAAGCATATCTTCATTTATTTAATAATGAATTTAAATTATGTTTTAACTATTTAATTGTATGCAATATTCAGGGTATAAGGTAAACATTGTTTTGCTAAAAGAAATCACAGAACATCACGTTGCTGTGGAGACACTGATACCATTTTTTCCTCTAAATATAAAATCCATAAACTAAGAAAATATACACGTATATATACATAAATAGAAATCAAAAGAAGTACTGAGTTTAAAAGAAATTATGGAGGGAAGGAGGTATTTAAGTTCACTTTAAAAAATAAACAGTTAACACAAAAATTGAATTTCATCCTGCTGCAGGTTGAAAAGAAATATACTCAGGAGCTAACAACCCCCTTTTGTTTAACACCTCCAGCTCAATCCTGAAAAGAACTTCTCTATCCCTCTGAATAAGAGGTAGTTGAGTGAATTCACAAAGGTTTATTTCATTCCTTTTGTGGCCAGACAGCCTGCAAGCCGGTATGAAGCAGGCCCTGGTGAACAGGTATCTGCACTCCTACTCAGGTTCTTGGTAGCAAAGGAAGAGAGGACTCCCATCACCACAGTCATGGGGCATGTCAGGAATTTCTTCTGCAGATAAGATCAGGCACTGTGGAACCCTCTACCTCTAAAACAAATGAGAAACTAGCAAGACCAGACTTGAGAGGGAAATGTTAGGTTTCTTTCAACTGTTGGTTGGTAGATTTCATACTAGAAATAAGTTGCAAGAAAGGATGTGCTCTGGAATTAATGGCTAAGACCAGAGCTTGATCTCTCATTTTGCCTTCATGCTACGAGCAGCAGTAATGAATGTAATGCAGTGTATATCTTGAGCCCTCAAGATAATATATTTTGCTACTGCACCATTCTATTATTTTTCTCTTCTCTTATTCCATAAGATAATAAATATTGGAAAAACAACCTTAAAAATACAGTACATGTGCTTGAATTGCTCATTAGAGGCAGCAAAGTTTTTTTTATTCAAATTGCTGGAATAATTTATTTTAAAGGTCTCATCCAGCACGGTTCGAAGACAGTTTTGTTTTCTGTTGCTGCACTGAGCTGTCTGCTGTACAGCAGGAAAAGCAGGTGGCTCATTTAGTGCAATTACACTACTTTGATTCTCTCCCATTTTTAACTGATTGGCAATGACCAGTTTATTGTGCTTAAATAATTGGCTCATTGTGTTTACATTCCCTTAGCTTGCAGCTCTGTTTCATGGAGCTAGTGGCTTCATTATCTGTAACTCCCTCACAACTCCAGACCAGAAATATACTGAGCCAATGATCCATGTCAAATTGGTGCCCATCGCACTTTTAGGTGGAATACTCAAGCCGTGCAGCCTTTGTTTTCTCAACTGAGGTGCTCACCGCCTTAGTAGATATAGTTCAGTAGATACACTGTTTGAAAACCTTTCTAGGTAGGACAGAACAAAATGGGACAAATTAAAGCTTTATCCTTTGATTTTAGCAGCACTTTTTTGTTTGTCTTCAGCTCTTGTATAAACAGATCTTTCCATTGTAGAGCTCATTCTATAAATAGGTATTACTTCACTTCCTTTTATAGCACATGTTAAGAATGTAGTGCTGAACACATAAAGGTTGCCACCCTCAAAGAATGAGTATGTGGGATGATTCAGTGTGCACTGGATCTTTCTATTTCAGGTCAGTCATTTACTGTGAGTGGCATTCAGCTGTAATGCTCAGAATAAAAGCTTTCTGCCTATAATACACATGGAAAGCTTTCTGCCTTTAAGAGAGCCACTATACCCAGGAAACACACAAACCATCTGCTTTAAAAGCCTCTGTGTACACCCTGCATGCAGTAACTAAATTCAGTGGTTGATGACAACAGCAATGTCTTTTTTTTTTTTTTTTTTTTTTTTTTTTTTTTTTTTTTTTTTTTTTTTTAATGCTAGAAATGCACAGGAAGATAAAAGTGAAAAGTGCTATGCATATGAACTGCACTTCTCTCGTGCTTGCATGAGTTGGAAGGGAGGGGACAAAGGCAGAAGAATGTGTGAAAGCCATGAAGACTTCAGTGCTGAGTTACAGGGAAAAGTTTTCTTACTTTTCCAGGATGCTTAATTTATTCCAAAGGACAGCACATCAAATCACCATTAGTTATACTGTCATGATGATAGTAAGATTAAGTCAATAGTCACAGAAATGTTCAAAGATCAGTTAACATGTGAGGTGAAAAAATTACTAGCAGAAAACAGTAGGACATTGTTTACTATGTAATTTGAGCAATCTCCAACTTTTTACAGGTCAACATGTTTAGTGCTTCATCAGTGATTTGCTCTAGAGACATTTAGAACTGTTCAGTAGTAGATACAGACTAATCTCATTTTCACTTGAGCACAGTGGGAACAAGAGAGACACGAGGTTTTAGCATCACAGACCAATAAAAAAGTAACTCCCTGTTGACTGTCTCCAAAATGTTTAACAAACTGTATGGTATCAAATTATACCAAGGTAGTATAGAAAAAAAGGCATAATGAGAATCCAGCCAAGACGTCAATTTTGGCCTTCTTTTATATGACTTTTGTTTTGTTTTATTTTGTTGGGTTGTTTGTTTTGTTTTTTAATGTTTTTAAGAGATAAAACACTAACGTAATTCTTACCTCTTAAAGGAGCCCATTGTTAGTAATTTGTTCATCACAGCCCCTTCAATCTCCCCAAAAAAGTTACCAGTCTGCGAGGAAAAAACACAAAAAATTACCAGATGTAGGAAAGTGCAAAACAAAAAATGGATGTAATTGAAACTGGCATATTCTAGGATCTGACAAGAGTTGGTTTGACAGCTACATAGATAGGTTTTCAGGACTATTGCTACACAAAAACTGAAGAGGACTTCATAGTCATGGCAAGTTATACAGACTAAATTATTACCCCTGAGCAGATGTGAGAGCTTATACAATAGACTGAGGGACATTATATAACATCTAATATCAGAAATAAAAGCCATCCCAACCTAAAGCTTGCAAAGGAAACACATTAATCTGATCACAAACCCTTGTGATTAAAATGTTACTCAGAAAGATATAAACACGTTGTGAGAGGATTTCATAAGCGGTCATAAAAAAGCATTGTTTATAATTCCTGCATGACCTGTTTAAAGAGCCAGGACAGTACATTTCATCAGTCCTAGAAATTCTAACTTCATTCAAAGTCATTTTATACTTAAAACCACTCAGCCTGATGAATTACACATTTTGTCCTTGTTCAGTAGATGTGGACTAATAAAAATAAATCTCTTTTGAGAAAGAAAACATTCATGTTACAAATTTGGTATGCAACGTGGAAGTGACTCCATTTTCTGTAGCCATTCATATGGTTCAAAATCTAGTACATACAGCTTTTTTTTTTCTAGGTTGGGAAGACATTTTCTCATCCGAGGACCTCAACTCCCGTAAGGATTGAATATGTTCTCCATCATGTTTAAAGGGAGAAATCCCACAATTTATTGGTGGAAAGGGCACTACACTCTCAAATTGCATGAATTCCATAGGTTTTGTATGAACTAAACCCCAATTCCATTACAAGGAACTTACTTGACCTCAAGTATGCACCTGGGAGTTTGCAGGCAGAGAAGTTACAGTCCAAGCCAAGAAAATGCATTCCTCTACCTAAAAAGCAAGTATTGCCCTTTTTTTTTTTTCTTTTTTTAAACTCAGGGGAAACTTGGAATATTTTCCAAAACATACGGGTGTGCAAAATCTCCTAGAAACAAGAGGAACATTTGTAGTTTATATGACTAAAAATACTAGCTTCAATAGCCCTAGTTGACTGATGAAGAAAGATTATCCTTACTATGGGAGAGGCAGGCAGCTAACGTCAAAAATCCCAAACCATAAATGACTAGTATAACCTTAGATAGCAATAAACATGATTTATTAAGTTATGCTTCAGTCTTATGAAGACATTTCATTGACAGTTCTTTCCACAAAAGTTCCATTTGTAAATGCTAGTTCTCCCCAAAGTAGTAACACCCAGACAATTGTTATTTTTTAATATATTTGGATTTAGTGGTAACTCAGATGAAGAATTATAGTGCCCCAGGACAAGGTTTTAGAGTGGTTCAGGCCACTTCTGGCAAGTCCAAAGAAAAACACCACTGAAATAAGCCCAGAAAGGTGAGTAACTAAATAGGCATCATCCCACTTCCCTATTCCTTCCTTCCCCAACAAAGAAAGAGTGTATACATATTTATATATAAATATGTGTGAGTAAAAACTATATACTGTAATCGTCATACTATTACTGCAGTGTTATGTCAACAAACTGACCGTCTCTGGCTTGCAGCTGTCCTAACTCATGTTGAGTTTAACCGCAGTTAAGCAACTAAATATTTTGAAGGAGCTACCAGTGCTGGATATAGGAGAACAGGAATTAGCACCTTATGCCATGACACGGTAGGAAGGTTTTCTCCCTGTATATGTACATCAGGAGGCAGTGACATAGGAACAAGGTTCAATAAATCCTGCCAGTAGGTTTCTCAAAAAATTTTATCACCTGTTTTCTGACATTCTGTCAGCAATGTATGATTTTCAAATACTTTCCTTCTTGCCCAGAAAACAGATATGCTAGTTTGGCTTTTAGACTCACATATATTTTCAATGCTTTACCAGTAGCAACTTGAAATCTAAGTCATTACACATGTCTAGCCTAATTTTTGTCCAGCACTGTCCGTAATAGGTTCTCCAAGGAAATTTCTAACAGCTAGTATCAAGTGACCTACCAAATGAAAAATGTCTTCCTAATCATATTTATTGCTTGTAGCCAACTACCAGGTAGCAAATGAGCTACAAAAATACCATACAGAATTGTACACACATTCGCACACAGTGGGGAGAATAACCATACAAAAAATTTTCAGTGCAGCAGGATTATTCTACAATGAGAGTTACTCTTAGGCTCAAGTGAGTAAAAGATACATACTTGATAGAGGAAAAAAAAAAAAAAAAAAAAAAAAAAACAACAAAAACACACTGTTTCAAAGATAACATATTTAAATAACATCATACTTTTGGTTCGTATAATTTTATGGGTCCATCTTAGAATTATATTCACAACATGCTTGACATTCCAAAAGGATAAGGCAATGTACGTAATAAAGTAAAACAAAATATTAAATTTCAGTCCATGGTTTTGCATGTAAGACAGCATATTGTGAAGAATGACTACTTCAAAGCACAGCACATTATCTATTGAGCAGTTAATGCTCTAGGTATAGTACAGGAAGGACAACAGTTTCAGAAAAAGTTTGCTTCACTTGTTTACCGCTTGCTAGCACAATTTTCAAAGCGTCAACCAAAATCAAAAAAGGTACAGAGGGACAGTGAGGAAAGGTTATCCAGCTACTTCAGAGCTAAAAAAAAAAAACATCTGTATCTTTTTACTTTCAGAAGTGTTAGATTTAAGGTTGCTGTATTTCATGTTTTTAGTCTAAAAGCAAAATGCTCAGTTTGGCTTCTTTTTCAGCATCCACTAAGAGGTTCATTTTTTTTGTAGCTCTCCTCTCAAGTCACTCTTCTAAGTCACCCAGAGCTCTTTATGATCGCTAAGTTTCTCAGCAACCAATCTCGTCACAACAAATTTAATTCACCTAAGGGCTAAGTAAGAGTATGTGTAATTCCTATTCACAGTACCAACACATAAAAGAAATTCAACTTCAGATAACTCTGACATAATTTCCAGGCAAAGTTAATGAGAATAAGTGGTAGGTTCTTCATAAAGTTCACAGAATTGAACTACTACACATTTTCTTTAGTCATTTGCCAAGAAGCAGAGTGAATCAATGTTTTAAATGGTCTCTATTAATCATGATCCTTGTCCTACGTATTGTTGTGCTTCGTTTCAATCCACCAGTAATTGTGATGTACTCAGAGAGTAAATTCAACAAGCAGATGCATATCATTTCATTATCTGAAGTTTGATTATAAGAGTTCTACATCCCCAGCCTCCTCACTCACTTCTCACTCTTTACTGGTGGCAAAATTCCACAGTGACTCTTTCTTTTGGGGGTAAAAAGGTCTTACAGAAAACTTTTGCAGCAAAAAAAGTCCTCTGAGGGAAGGTTTAGGAGTTTAATAGCAGAACCTACACCAGTGGGAGATAGAAAGTGAGCTTCTGTCAAGTAGAGCTCACATTTTATTGATAGAAGCTTTCAATGTTATGTTACTAGTTATTTAACATTTTAAAATCATGACCTATTTAAGAATAACAATTATATAAATGTGCTACATGAGAGGGCTGAATAAAAATCATTCTTACCTGCCCATAGTCTTCAGACACTAGGATAAATCCATTGTTGTCTATTAGGTAACAGTTGATTGCCTGAAAAAGTAATATCAACACACAGTTCTAACTTTGGTTTTTGGATGCAGTCGGAACTTCATTATTTCGTTTACTTCCAAATGACTTCTAAATGAATAGTTTCCATTTTTTTCTGATGGCTTACCTAACTTCTAAGAGTAGACTCCACTAATGGGATGTTATCTGATTTAGACTTTCAAGCAGATAATTCATGCAAAACAAAAAGGTGTATATAGAAAGAGAGGATAAAAGATAAATTGTAAGCAAATATTAAAAGAACAGGGTCAGTGTTTTTTTGTTTGTTTGTTTGTTTTAATTTATTCTTAAAAGTATTTCCTTGTAACAAAGTTGCAAAGCCACAGAGCTGCTACTCCTGATGGCTTATCCTGTGCTGGGAGAAAAACATCAGCACAATGTCATTACCCTAATGATGTATTAATGAAAACACAGTGTCTGCCTGGAGGACTAACAGGGGACCAGGTAATATTTTTTAATTTGGTCAGTGGGGGAGGGAAGCAGAAACTTCTGCATAAGAGGCCCCACAGGTCTCCTAAAGCTTTTCAAATTGTGTTTTTAATTGGGAACTGGATCCAGAGGTAAGACTGTTAGCTTTTCGTAGGTCAGACTTATAACTTGTATAAAGCAAGATAAACTGAAATCAGTGCTTCCCTCTATACATTCATGCTCTATTTTAACTCAAGTGAATTATTTGCTACAGGCAAAGTTTTAATTATTTTGCTTCAGAGTTTAAGCATAAGGTACAACTCAAACCATCATATAACTCAGTTTCTCCTCATCACTGCCAAAAACCTACCTCAGTGTTAAATTTATAACACATTTCTATCATTGGTCTAAATCAGCTAATGTTTCTATGGCTTCCAATACAGAAATCATCACGGCTTTGCTCTTAATTCAAAACCTTCCCTGCTGTGAAGAGGCTGAACAGAAAGATGATGAAATGTGCCTTCTGCTATACGCTGTGCATGCAGCAAAACTTCTTTTGAAAGGAAAGTGTGGGTGATCCTACAGCAGCATTTGTGCAGTTTGATTTTTCAAGACTACTGGGTGAGTCTGATTCTCACTCTGTCCATGTATTATTTCTGTTCTGTGAAACCTCAGAAGAGGAGGGATTTGCAGAAATGTTGGCCTGTATTTAAGTTTTGGTTGTTTTTAGTTTTTGTTTTTTCCCTTAAAAAAAGAAACTCTAAGCAGGCAAAAGTTTGAAAAGAATGTCATTCCCTAATGCAGATGTAGGATATGTGTTCTAATAGGGAAACCTAAGCTGCAAACCACCCCAGTGGCAGAAAACCTGTCAAAAAGGAAGTTTGAAACAACTAATTTCCAACCTTTGATCTGCCAGAAAACCAAAAATTGGCAAATGTAACGTGAAAAGTTGATGATGCTGGCAAAGATCTGAGTAGAGCTAATGCATTCAGAAGAGGCAGCTACTTAACCTCAGTGGTATATGAAGAGTGGAATTTCAGAAGTAGACTGAAACTCCAGAACACTTCTCTCCCCTAAGTAAACCAGAAACCTCCCACAAACTTTATAGGAGAGGAGCTAAGTCAACAAAGACCTCTTTCAAGGATACATATTTGCAGTTCTCCTGCATGAAATATTAAAAGACAGGGTATTAGAAATAGTATTTCTTCACAGCATAGAAAATAGTGAAGAGTAGTTACACAGGACAAGAGAGAAGAGGGTTCATCATTTCTTAGCTCATGGAAAATATCCAGTTGGAAAACCACTGTTCTGACAAAAGAATGAATAATCATGTATCGAATCTCTACACCATAGTGATGTAATTGGTATTTTTCAAAATTTAAAATTATATTAACAAAGTAGGATTAATATTTCATATGGGCAGTTGGAAGAATTTGCATTTTGCTGTGTGAAGATAATAGGGTTTCTAATTCTATCCATTTCAGAAACAGAAATTTAGGCCAGTCATTCATCTACCCACCAGCAAGATAAATAACTTTTGCTATTCGGTACTGCATTAAAGAATCATTTTCAAATGAAATTTAGCACTGATAAAGCACAGTAGGGTGCATTTACTTGTCCACTATATCAGCAAATCTCAAACAGAAAATGTCAAATTCAAAATTAATGCATAGGATAATAGCATTTGCATAGACTAGAGCTGTATGAAAAAGGTTTAATTCACAATGGCTCACAGGTGTTGGAAGTGAACTATGCACAGGTTTGCCCAAAGGTTCAAGTTCAGTGAACTTGAGATTTCAAGGGAATGTTCCATAGGTAGAGAGTCCCTGAGCTTGTAAAATACAGCAGGCATGAAGTCCAGAATAAACACACCAAGAATGTTGACTGAGGTCTGAGAACACATTTGGAGCACAGTAACTTTGATCAAGTTCAAGTCCTCTATGTATTTGTCACAGCTCCAATGTATAACAGTAATGGAATGTTAAATGGGTTAAGAAACCAAATATGAAAAAGAAAGAAAGCAAAAAACTAAAATAAAATGTGAGGCACTTGGAAAACAAGAAAAAAGAAAAAAGAAAAAAAAAAAAGAGAGAGAGAGAAAAAAAATAGGGCAAATTCAAAGCTGCAAAAGAATAGGAAAAAAATATGTAATTCTGAGGAATTGCAAATCTGCAATGCTACTGTATTTAGAACCAACATTATCACAAGGACTCATCAGCTCATTCTGTGTGAATATTGTGCTTATCTACTTCTATTAATTTCATTTCTTAATGCTTTTAAATGCTTTAACTTGTATAGAAATTGCTCAGCAGAGATTTTCTTACTGTTGAGATAAGGTAGCTTTAAAATATTAAAGAATATGTATAATTTTTGACTGAGTCATTACAAAAATGAAATGAAATAAAATAAAAATCTTGCAACATCTATGTTACCCAGGTTCACACTATTACGGAATTTCTCCCTGTGCTTATGTAGCTCCTGCTGGTGTCAAGTGAAAATAGCTGAATAGCTTTTAAACGGACTGTGCTTACTTTGCATATAAATGCAATACCAAAGGAAGTTCTGCAAGACTACTCAGCAAAGCATATGCCCATATGCCTATTTTTACTAACTAGACAAAGGAATAAAAAGAAAGAAGTGGATTATTTTTAGAATATTGGAATCTTTATGACTGTATACTTGGTTCTTTGCTACGATGTATTAAAAGTACTTCTCCAGGCATGATAATATCCTTAAGTTCTTGTTTTGACAAAGCAGATAAACATGTTGCTGAGAGAATGTTTTACACAAGAAACTATGTACCATTATGTAGTACAAATGGACTAAGGTCTGTTTCATGCCAAAGATGGTGTGATCATCATACTTCTGTGTTTTGGCTAATTGTAAGCTTTTCCAATTATTTCTTGCTATTTCTGTTTTCCAACAGTTACACTTAAAGGTTGTGATATATATATCGTTCTACATTAAAAAAAGATTGTAAAAAATATTACATCAGCAAAAATTACAGAGGCAGACATTTTTTACATATGTTTTGCAATTGTTCTTTAGGATACTGTATAAGAGGAGGATCTCATTCATCTGATTATTTGTCATGGTTCTTTAATTACTAGAATCATCATTTCTCAGCGTAGGGCTTCTGAGTTACACAAATACAACCTGCAGTTTTTATTTCTAGCCATATGAATTAAGGCTTCCTCATGCCTAAATAAATGTATTTTGTTCTAGCACAGTTATCTGGTGATCCTGGTCTCCTCCCACCACTGCTTAGATTGGAGATCACACAGACACGTCATCAATAAATGTTTATGTTTTCTTCCAAAATTCCAATAAGAGCTATATATGATACAATAACAAAAATACAACCCTGAATTTCTATGATCTCATGCATCTAATTCCTCCACACATGTAAATACAGCTTTTGCTTTGTTAGCCTCTTTTTCATTCCTTGACTTATGATAAGTTGCTCAATCAAAAGATCATATAGTCGGATATCATATGCTTTGCAAAAATCTAATGCATAAAATAACTAATATAATATTTTCATCTACCAAAATAAACATTAATTAAAAAGCCACTTTGACATATTAATTAAGAAGTATTGATTCAGACTACTTCTTTCCTATTTCTGAAGTGCTATTTATCAGTTCTGCATTGGCTCAACTCAAAATTTATGTTTTATACAAGCTTGAATATTGGAGATTAGCTTCTATATCAGGTGAACAATAAAGAAGATAAAAATATGTTCGAGCATCTTCATGTGACTTCCAAAACTGGATTCATGAGCAAAATCTATTGCAATGCATATGTGAGATACTGCTGTCAATCTCATAAATAAAAGGATGTTCATAAGGAGTTATGAGTTTCACTACATAGATTACATAATATTTAGAAGGCAGTTCCTAATTGCATAAGAGATTAATTTAGTCTGAACCTCTCACTGTACATTATAATCAACTTCATGTTCTACTGCAATAGAAACATAAATGGAAAACAAAGATCTGTTAAATACTTACTTCATCATCACAACTTATTGCACATCTGCCATCAAGAGAAGCACACTAGAGGTAATATCAAAAATAAATATTTTCAATTTCAGCTTGATGATTATGAAAAATGACAGTTTCAGATTCGAGGTGAGTGCAATTGTAATGATGTTGAAATTGATTATATTTTTATCAAAGGGCAGCAGTTGTTCAAAAAGCAAGAGAAGAAAAGTGTTACATCTGTTCACCAATCTTTTCTGCTCCTGTCTGTACTCACACCGTATCACTTTCAAGTGTTTTAAACATCATCATCTCCTTTTTGTTAGAAGCTTGGAAATTGTTCATCAAGAAGAATACAAGATTTTTTAATGAGGGGGGTGGTGCTGGGGTTTGATATGCATTTTAGGAGTTGTTCTCTGGAATCCTCAGGAAGTGTATGATTGTATACATTTACTCTCTTCAGTGAATGCACATGCTACATCCTAAACATGTTAGCAATATTTTATCAAGTACTATAGATGTGAAGCATGATTCAGTCACGCCATTTAGGTGATTGATTCAGGTGATGCTGCAAGTAACCAGATGTCAGAAGAAAGGTACTAGTTTTGCAAGAAGGCGCAATTCTGCTATTACTGAAAATGAATAGGTGTAACAACTTGGTCTGCTGTTTTCCTTTTATCCAAAGGAGAAAATTAACACGTGTCAGATCAACAAAGCATTTCCTTATACATAACAACTTTTTTCTATGCTTCCATAAATATAGAATCAAGCACACTGAATATCATTTTCATCTAACAATTAACTGGAAGGTATATCAGAAGAACTAACAACTTATGTGAGGTACATTTCAAATAAATTGCTTGTTTACAGCAATTTTGTGACAAAGTAATTGAGGATCAACTATGTGGTTAGAAAGACGCTGTGGATTCAGTGACAAGAAAAATTTCCACGTAAAACATACCTGTCTGCTTGCTGTCCAAAACTTCCGCTGGAAAAATTCAAGTTTCATTTGGATACCTACAGCTGGGAAATACATAAATAAAGACAGTGTGTTATATAATTGCTTCAAAATTATCATTTGAGATAAATCAAAAGTGGAACTATTCCTATAATAAATAGGGAAAGAAAGTCCCATAATAAAAAGACACTAGTGATTAAATAGGAGAGCACATAATTATATTTCAAATTATTTGTAGTTTGGTTAAACGTGAAAATATTACTAATACAACGTGACAAATACACAAGGAAAACACTGAAATTACAGGCATCTCCATATTATTCAAGAGAAGCACAAGCTGAATATATTCATGTTCAAACCTATCTCAGATTCATATTGTACTGATTATAGTATAACAGCTGTAGGAATACACTCTATGCTCTATGTGCTGAAACACGGGAGAAGGTTGGTTAATATTTCAAGTGATCCTGTATGGGAAATGAACAAAATTTCATTTTCTCAGTCTTTCTGTTGGTTCCACAGTAAGAATCATCTAAAAACATATTTACCTTTTTATCATTGGTAATGGTTTTTTGCAAATATAAACACACTGATGTCATGAACGTATTTTTCTTTTGTATTAGCAGGCAGGAAAAGGTATGTACATAGCAGGTTATAAATAGTTTTTTACTATCGATATCTCATTGACATTTTTGCTTAAGAGAGTAAGGACAGAAATCCACCTCTTCTTTAGAATGAAATCCAGAGGAAACTCTCTCCAACTGCATTTTATTGTCTAGTAATTTATTTTACAGTCAATGAGGAGATGCTGTCTGACAGCCATGTAACACATGTTTTCTACATCTGTTTTTTGCCTTTAGGTTCACTCCTAGTATGCAGGTGATCTGCACATCTCATTCTTTTTTTCTGAAATGGAGGAAATGCATATTTCTCAGGAAGTTTCCACAAAGAAATTTCAAACACAGAAATATCTGCTATACCACTATTTGAAATTTCAATCTCACGTTACATTTGTAGTCATCCATTTCAGCATCTATGAGTTAATGTAAACACTTATACCAGCTCATATTTCCTAGATTTCATCAAGCACAGTCTTTGCCTTGTTTTACACACGTGAACATTTCTGTTCAAATCATTGAACAAAATGCATGATCAACAGATACACAAGTAGACATTATACAAAATCAAGGCCAAAACTTACCTATAGCAGTCTATGCCTCAAACTGGTAAAGAAATCATTAAAATACCTGTTCTCATGTAATTAAATTGCATATATATGTAACTTTATGAAGTTTGTTCTAGATGATCTCAGGAGAATCCTCCCAATCTGAGCTATTTTACGATTCTCAGAACAAAGACTAAAATTTTGAAGAGAAAAGCTAACTATGTAGTCTAGACTCTTAAATAAGAAGAAAACAAACGTGTACCAAAGGTCTTCCAGTGACCAGTATAAATTTCATACCACACATGAGACACATTCTGAAAAGAAACAAGATATTTACAAGAAAGCTCATCTGTAAAACATTCCATGTGAATATTTTAATCAGTTGCATAATGGAATGCTGTAGCATGAAGACAACTGAAATCCTGGGACTAATTTCCATGAAATGTAGAGCATCCCTCTTCATGAGAGCGAGAGGACACAGGCAGCTACAGCTTTGTTTTCATGGAATTAGCTCTGTGAATTTTGATACTTATGGAAAATCTGATGGGATATAAAAGACCAGGGCTGAATACTAAACTTACTCTCTTTCAAGCAAATGCCTGTAATTTCAAGACTAATGTAGTTATTGTAGAAAGTAGGGGACCAGACTTTACCAGGTACTGCTTTCCTTCCTTTTTCAAGAATGATTCAGTTTATTTCTCTACCAAACTTCTAGAGGAGCTCTATCATTTATCTCTCAGGTGCAATACTACTGAATGAGGTAGACTTCAAAACTTAAACTTTTGTCTGTTCTGTTCAAGTTCATTCAGTCACAGTAGCAACTTTTCAGGTATAACACACAACAAAATACGTATTTCCCATGTGATAGATTTACAATCCTTATAATTGTGTTTTTGTTTTGCTTTGTTTTAATGAAGAGCTAAAAGATTTGTATCTATGTTTCAAGATTGGAGGAGAAAACACATCTCACATATACACTGTACAGTGAAGACAGCAATGGCGTTTGCTTTGAACAGAGGCATCTTCCTGTGAGATTTTCATCTCACCTCTGTTTTATTTTTTCACTTCATGAAAAATGTTATTAAGGCCCTTTCTTCACATACCTGTCATTTTCTGTAACACTAAATGTATCATTTCAGACAAATTCTGAAAATCCAATTAATTATGTCAATCATACTATCAAATTTATGTAGGCAACGTCAATGAACAGCTTTAATGCTGTGCATGGGTAGCAGACATGAACTCTTCAACATTTCTTTCCTCTGTTTAATACGGTAATTGGTATTCTGTAGCACATACTCTATGAAATAAGATGTTTAAGAACTACTGAGTTAATTTCTTGGACCCATAATTGTTAAATAACCCATTTCCCTATGCATTTATTCCAAGGATGAAAGTAATAATTTTTATTTTTTTTTAATATTTATTTATTTATTTATTTATTTATTTATTTATTGTGGGATGCTGTAAGGATAAAGTTATTGGGAAGGGCTCAACTTCTACAGAACTCAGGCCTGTTTAGTATCAAGCAAAAAATATAAGAAAACAAATAAATTATTTGAATAGATCAGAATTGCTTGTATTCATCTCAAAATCTCCATGGTTAAGCAAACAGACAGAATGATAAGGAAATCCTCCCGCAATAAATTAGTCGTGTTCTGTGTAGAGAATTATAAGAGCTCTTATGCTTTATGTAAAAAAGCCCAACTCCTACTTAAAACGAGAAAGGAAAACAGAGCAGACTGATTTATTTCTAGCATGAGATGAAACTCCCTATAAACCTGGGAGAAATAAACAAAATACAGATTGAAGGAAAAAACAGTAAAATGCAAAAGGGTTTCCATTGTGTAGAATATCCAGAGAACTTAACATTATACAAAAGCAGAAGATTAGCAAGATTAAAGAAATATTTTAAAGTATCTATTCCCTATTTCCACAGAAAGTAGAGTATACCTAGCCTAAGGTAATTTATCATACATAAAAGGTGCTCAACACTGTAAAGAAAATTGGACATCCTATTTCTGATGGAATTATCTTAAGGGAGGCTTAATTTGCCTGCAAAATAATAAGCCTCAAAGACAGACTTGTAGCAGGATTATTTTTCTTTACCTGTATCTCCTTTGTGTATTAAGCTGAGACTCCTTAAGATTTCTTTCTTTCTGACTACTTCTATTATCTCTTAGTATCTACTAAAATACCTAATAAGTAAATGTGAAGTATTCCAGAACAGATTTAACTACTTACAGAAAAAGTGATTGCATTTCTTTTGTCTACACTCTAACTCTTTGATTCAGTTCAAAATCTTCAATTTTAGCTTATCCAAGGCTTAAGAGGCAGAATATTACACTCCATGGTAAAATATTGAGCAATAAACAGCATAACTGCCAAAAAGCACCTCTGTTAGAGATTAACTGAAGTATCTCACATCCAAATTATGGAAACATAACCACTCTAACAAACTTTTAGCGTTTAAAAAGTATATGTGTCTGACAAGCCTATACTGCAAAAGAAATTCAAAGAAAATACAAACCTTTGCTTAAAAATGCTTGGCAAAAGTATACCAGCTGCAAAGAAGCCAAGAAACAATAATATGGAGACATTTCTCAAATTTTGTTTGGAAGTTTTCATACTGTACTGCAGTCATTTTCCACTGATAAATACTATGGTTTTTTTCCCCACAACTGAAAAATGACAAGAAAAAACATTTCATAGCTGAAAAGAGGCTGTCAATTTCTGTGTTGGCTCAAAACAAAAATTCTTGGACAAGCAAAACAGCAAAGAACAATAGACTTATCACTTGTATCTACTACTGCATATTTCATTAATCTTAAGCTATCCTAATAACATTTTAAAATTATTTTAAAAAATTTTTAATATTACATTCATTCAAAATCCATGGAGATGCGCAAGTACTTTTGCACCAAAATTTGAGGCAGTGCCTTATTAAAACTTGCCAACTGACTTTCCAAAATACAAGTATTTTATTAACCAAGATACAACATGAAATAGAAAAAAACTCAAAATCAGATTATTTTTTTTTTTGGACTTTGACCAATGTTCAGAAAAAAACCACAGTGTTATTATGGGTATTTTACCTTTATCTTCTTAGCTTCTGATAAGTGGGAAGACTGCACACACGTACATAAATTTCTAAGCACCATGTAAGTATTTATCGGTGTCAGAGCTTTGTTATAAGAGACAAAACAGTTTTCATAACATATCATAAGGTCTTAGCTAAAGCATAGAATACTCCATCAGGTATACTAAGATGTAACATATGCATTCTTCTTAAATGGAGAATGGAAAGTTGAAGCTCTCCCTCTTTACTCACAGATCTTAAACCTACTATTTTCTCCCAGAGCATGTTTAGAATTAGTGGGGAAGTAGATGTCTGGATGGAAACTCCCAAGATACAGAAAAGGCAGTGGCAACTGGTATTTCCTGGAGGCCAAGCTAAAGCAGAAAGGGAGGAGATACTGGGAACTTGATGTGAGGCCAAGCTGAAAGGGGAGCAGGATGATGATTGCTGGGAGGCCGAAGTTCATGCAAACTAAAACCACGGGGGAAAGCTGAAGGGCTTGGTTTGCAGCCAACCCCTGAAAAACAGAACTGCGGAGGGCAGTCTGTGAACATCATCACAAACCAGACTCCCTTTGACTCCCCGACACATATCTTCCTTCTGGAGGACTAATGAAGTAGGAACAGGAGCAAGAGGAAACAGAGAAAGGATATAAATTGAGTGGAAACAGAAAAAAATATAGACACTGTTGACTGAAAGTCATTTGCCTTTTCAGAAGGCTTCACTGGGGATCTTGGAGGAAAACAGGTTATCTGTAAATTATCATTCAGATAGTTATGCCATATTTCAAACTTTACAAGACAGTAAATGTGCTGCCAACACTGTAACAAAGGATCCCCACAAAAAATCTAGTATTTTACCCCATGATAAACTCAGTGCACCCAGAGTACAGCTCAAGGGAGCTACTTGGGAATGTGTTTGTAATTTTTCCAGGAAAAAAAAAATCTTTCATATTCCTGGAGGGAGGTAACCACTTGGCATGCAAAATTATATTAAGTGCATTTTGCTGGAAATATATATACCTTGTTCCCAAGAAGTACAAGGAGAACATTGATAGTATAAAAGTGGTTTAAAGTGTACAATTTAAAGAGAGTGAAGTAGAGCATGGTTAAGCCCTGTCTGGTGCCTAGAGAATCCTTTACTGTGATTTTTAGAATATATCTGACACCTACTGACACCTGTTTCATTGCATTAGGTAAAGAAAAGTGGAAAGGGAAAAAATAACATAAAAAGAAAAAGAAGAGCGAAGAGAAAGAGGAAGAGAGAAAGAGGAAAAGAAAAAGGAAAAAAAAAAAAAGGAAAAAGAAAAGGAAAAAGAAAAAGAAAAGATTAAGAAGAGTGCATTAAGAAGAGTGCATAGAGTAGTTTTATTTCTCAACAGCGGAATCCCTAGTCTTAATAGTTAGTGTGGCTTAGCCAGTATTTCTTTCACATCTCAGCCAACAAGCTGTGGTTTCAAGTTTTCAGTTAATGAACCTCAAGAGACTCAGAGTTCAGAAAAACATCCAAAAATTAGGATCCTTATCTGAACTCTTGGAGGCTATGACCAGATTCTCCTAGGAGATGTCAGGCTCTCAGCTTCCGCTTTAACTAAAATGCACTGTGGTCAAACTTTGATAGTGTTTCATTTTTTCAGATTTGATTCTGGCTACTACCTAACTCAGCTGAAAGACAAAGTTCTTATCAACAAATATTAGCATTGTGAAAAAGACTCTTTTCAGATATGGGAAAAGTGTTTATTGCTCTTATTAACAAAGAAGTCTATCCTTCCCAAATTGGAATTCCAGCATTTCAGAATGGCTGCTGAGAATATACAAAATCTTCTTAGTCAAACAGATGGTATATTGGGTAAGAAAACTCCAACATTTTGTCATAATCATCATATCACTAGAAATAAGACTTAGATTCCTTCATAACTGAGTTATAATGTGACATTCTCTACAAAACTGCACTACACTGTGATTATCAAATTACGTAGAATTGCTGTAAGACTAAAGTAACACATTAGAAATATTTCCATTATGGATTCTGTATTTGAAAGTATAAAGAAAACATCAATAGTGGTTTTGCAAACCCCCTATATTATGTTTGTGTCTCTACTGAACAACCATAAAAGGCAGCAATTGTAGAAGCTACAGTCAGCATACTTTCCAATGAAAATTTATTCAGTTTCTAAAACTGGATTAACATTGGCGATGATCTGCATACACTCACATTTAGTTAGCTTTATTATTTATATTACATTTGTAGAAATTTGAGTGCTACAAACCTCTGTCAAGATACACTAATTATCCCTTTTAGGAATTGCCTTTATTGCAGAAAGAAATTTATATTTTCTTTTATTTAAGATTGTGAACTGGAAAACAGTGCAATGAACAGGTCAGGCATTGAGGGATAGAATAACAACTTTCCATTCTTTTTCTCCTATCACATTTTGGGAAAAAGAAAAAGCATCTGCAGAATTTCTAGATAAGCTTAGGTAGCCTTCAGCAGAAATATTTGCTTAGGGCTGATCTTCTGAATATTCATGATTTACAGAGAGATTTTCATGCTGCTAAAAAGTAGCAAAGAGCTTATTTGCTTCATTAGATAAATGAAGAATTTTGCAGCTCCCTGGTGTTACAAAATACAAAGAGCATTCTGCTGACTTATCTATGTCCAAGTACATATTTAATAAATGCTTTTAAAGGATATTCCAAGAAAACAACAAACATTAAATGCTATATGTCAAAAACAATAAAACCGATAAAATCAAAAGGCACTGATAGATTTTTAAAATTTCGTTATAAATTTTCATCATTGTCTGAGAGAGATCCGTGAGCCAAGTTATGACTACTCTTGAATTTATCTGTGAGTTATTAAATTCTGAAAATAGAATAGGTACTGGCATGTTTTCCACAGTAGCAGCACAAATGCAACATACTTTACAAAAACTATTATCCAGATGCTTCAAGAAGTATAATTCAGTTTATTTCCTAATAATGTGTGGGATTTAGCTTTCAATAGAGAAGTGAAGCATATTTTAAGAGAATAAATTCATATTTTTTTAGGGAATCAATATCACAGATACCAGCTCTAATCCTCTCTAAAGGAATAGCTATGAAATAAATCAGGAGGGTTTGCTGAAAGTTAGCTGTCTTTGGCATTTCACTAAACTAAGGTTTTATCACACAAAATAGCTGCTATCTCTACTAAGCAGTGAGATATGTGAAATTCAGCTGGGGCTCTTGCCTGAAAGCTGTTGAGCACTGCTACTGCTCACTGAAGTCTGTGAAAGTTAAGGGTTGCTCAGTATATGATAGGAATAGAAAAAGCCCTTAAATAACCATTCAGAGAATACTTTTGATAAGAATTTTCAGAAATGATGTTGTACAGTCCCCTGATATTATTGACTTAGAATGAAAAATATCTTCCAAAGGACAAAATTTTACAGCAATTTCTTAAATTGGCAGTTAGGACATATACATTTATAAGGACAGACAAATGAAAATGTTACTACAGTGTATTTACTAGAACATTTCCTTTTCTAATAGTCAAATTAATCAGCTCTGCATTTTATCAGCAAGGATGCTAGAATCTTTTCCAGAATGAATAAAGTTTTCACTATGTCTATAGGGGAAGCAAAGATTATCTCAAATTTTTCACCTTACAGAGCAGGTATGCCCTACTCTAAGGGAAAAGCCCACCTTCCTTTCATTATAGGAAAACATCTAACATACATACTAGAAATGCATTAAGATTTTACCAACTAAAGTAAAACACATTTACATAGATTTATATTTGTATATTGATTTTTATGTTTAAAATCATAGTAAAACTATCCATAAAATGAAAATGAGAATTCTACCAGAAACTTCCTTGCTTTATTCCCTGCTTTTAATTGCACTTAGAAAGTATCTGTAGAGGCAGAAGGGTATGATGTCTTCATGCATATAGATACTCTTATACTGTTCTTCAGTACTTATTAACTTAAGATATTTTTTTTTCCATTTAATTCAATAAGATTAGATTATGGTACTGATTATGACCATTTCCACAAATCAGCATTTTAACTGAGTTTCCATGGAAACTCTATATGCTCCCGTTTTCTTTCTAGACAAGGCGATGCCTGTTTAACAACTTGAAAAAGTTTGATGAAGACAACATGTTTTCTTTAAGTTACATTAACCAAGGCCAATATTTCCTAATTACATTACCAGGAGAAACATTTGCAGCAGGACTTTTTAGCATGGGAAACCTTCCATCATTCAACCCATCTTAATCTCTGAAAAATGGTAAACATCAACATTACCAATGCTCAAGACATGTTAACTGGTCTTATAAAAAAAACTCGTATTAAATGACAATATTGTTCATGTGCTACATTCTTAGTACATAAGGATGTTACCCTATAGCATCTGAATTTCTGAGGAACTTCCATCAGAGAACACACATCTATGAAGACTGGGTGGTCACAGTGGCTTAAGAACTGAGAGTCTGAAGGCTGTTCTGTTCCTTGCTCCACTGTTTGCCCACAGTACAACCTTTGAGCAAATTATCCTATCTTGCTGTGCTGTGCTCCATTTCCTTGTTAGTGAAAAGGGACAAAGGATTTAGATTCTATAAAAAGTGATTATAATGAAAGCAGTAACAGCTACGTATTACAAATACATGTTGCACATTAGGGTGTGATATGTAAATGTATATAACAACCAGGCCCAAACTCTTGATTATGTAAAACTGAAGAACATGCTTTAGCAACAGTAATGAGATACTGCTGAAGAGGTTTGGAGCTAAACAGATTTTTATCTTTTGCAGTGTAAATCTGCACTGCACCATGATGAAATTGGAATGTTGTTCTGCATTACTGTTTTTAGCCAGATTCCAATCAAAGTGTTGGAGAATCATGTACTGACTCCTTCTGGCATGACGATGTCTGCTTATTTTACAAATCTGCTTTCAGGTACCCGATTTAAGAAACTGCATGCTACAAAACTAGGTATCCCTTTGAATCCTAAGTTAAAAAGTGTTAGTATGTAAAACATGACCAACCAAGAGCCTCTAGTAGACAAGGTGTTTATTTTCATGCAAAAGCCTGTATTGAATGTTGCATCTCCTTTCAGTTGCACAAAATACAAATGTTCACCAAAGCCTATGTGTGCATCACTAGAACCCCAAATCATCAAAAACTAATAATTACAGAGAGAGACAATCCTCTGCTTTTTCCTGTTCCTGGAGAATTTAGAGAAAGACAGCTTGTAGCAGTAACTAATGAAAACCTATCTAAGATCTTACAGACACTAAAAGCAGAGGTATGGAAATGATTAGTTCTCTAAACCAGGCACATAATGCTTAACTTCTTCAGCTTCTAAAAATGGTAGCTTCCTTTCTCCCAATGACTACTTTCAGAAGCAGAGAAGGCAGTAATATTGTCCTTTGAACTTATCTATTCTAAATCTGCTGAAACACAGAGAGAAAATGGACACTGAAAAATATACTGTCATTTTGTGAAGGGAAAAAGATAAAAAGTTTCAGCCAAAACATGAGTAATCAAGGTCAGCCCTGCCATTATGTTCAAAAATAACTTACTGCACAGCAGAATGAAAGCAAATAAAGATCAAAATATGCTCACGTTGACCAATATTGCCATAGTCCTTTGGACATAGGAAGATCACTGAGGCTGGGAACTTTTGAGCTAATGTCCTAAATTAAATGGCAATAAAATAAAAGTACATTTACATAAAAAGAGATATGCTGTATGACACTAAATGAAGATATGTATCGCCTGAGTACTTATAGTCTTACTCAGTGATACAGAAGTCATATGCTAACACTGGAGATAAAAAGATGAGACTAACATTTTCTCATCTTTAGAAGTAATGACTTACTTTCATACTGTACCTTTTTTTCTTTATACTTGCCCACAGGCTTTTCAAGTGTTGTTATAATACTGTTATCCTAAAAACTAATGCTTTTACTTGAGCCAGAAAACTAATCCCTCAGCATTTTAAGGGACAGTAAAATAGAAATCATGGTAACAAGCTTGCAGATAACTTCGATTAGTACAAAAACAAAATAAACAGAGCAACTTAAACCACTAGATATGGTTCAGTTTTACAACTGGCAGGACTTTAACATTTATGCCAAAATTATTAATACATTTTCCTCTTTACCTAGCAGGCAGCATGTCGGCTATTTGGCATGATATTTCTAATAATTGTATTAAAGTAAATCTCAGTAAATTAAAAATTTGCATTTTCACCAGGTGGAGGAGAGAAGAATATTGTAACCTTTTGATATAAATTTATAAATTGAAACAGAAATAGAATTGAAATAGAAACAGAGAGAAAGGGGTTTTCCTTAAAGATTTCAATCTTCAGTTTCCTTTATTTGCCATTGGGTTATCCCAATAAAGTTGCTTCATTATTGCTGGTATAAACTGCACGGCTCTATAAAGGGGTTTTTATTAAAGCTTCTTTTTATATTTCATAGCCATGGGGTTTTTCTTGCTGTTTGGTTGCTTTTCTGTTACTTTATTTAAATGTATATTGTTTTTTTCCTGCATAAATTTCCTCCCAGGGTATCTGAAATCCTTAATCATCATCCCAATATTTCTCTCCCACATAACTCTTTTAGAATCAAGTTCCATGTCTTTTAAGAGTATGGCTTACGTCAGAGGGATCAAGAGGTTTAAGTTTCAGTACCTATTAAAGGAATTTAATTATCCAACCAGTTCCATTTGGATACACTGTTCCTGTTGTTACTGTTCTTTGTTAATCTACACCAGATTTTCCAGTATTGTAATTCTCATTAATAAAACGCACTCTGTAGGAAGACATTTATTCTCTGTACATTTTTTTTCTCCCTTTCTTTCTAAAGAAAAAATTCTCCTACTGGCCTTTTTACAAATTCTGAACAGAAACACCAGGATCCTTCATAGGAATTTTCCCAAGACTTTATCACGTCTGCAAACAGTACAACTAGACAAACTTAACAGATGAGAAATCCCAACATTCATCAGTGAATATTACTTAAGTAATAGTGTCCTGCCATAAAGGCATAAAAACAATTAATGAAGTATGAGTTCTATTTTTTAGCTGTTCACCACAGCAGCTTAAGAATCAGAAATATTTGCCATATTTAAAATCTTTCTTCCTACACTGAGAATATTTCAAAACTCTTTGACGCAATGTTGTTCGAGAGAACAACATCCTGATTTCTAAGCATTCTGGAAGTACAGAAAATTCACTCTTTTGACTGAATTCAAGGTGAGGTATAAATAGAAAATAAATAAATAGAAATTCTTTTCAAACATTAAACAATCAAAAAAACCCAACCCCTATGGAAAAGTCTTCAGTGAAAGATGGATAAGCTATCTAGAATGATAGCGAAAGTGACCTCAATTTCAACACATTTAAGAGATTGTCAAGATAAAACAAAATGTATGCTTGTCCTTATTTTTATAGTTACTTTGCCTTTGTCCTAGTTCTATTCCTTTCATTCCTGTTACCTTCATGTCAAGCAGAACATTTCTCCTTACAGTAGTAGCAAAATGAATCCATTAATTAGTTAATCATGTCAATGATATCTCTTACCTCCACATAGAGATTCTCCGCTTGTTATTCATCAGGAAATATCTGAACAGTTTACCCCTCCCTCCTCTTACCTGTGACAGAATAAATACTGACATGTAATCTGCCCTTAAATATGACTCAATCTAGCTTGCATTTAAGGAAAAGTAACTTTGCATTTCTCTTTGCACTTCTCATTCTGAAGGCCTTGAATCCCATGCAGTGAGTTTCTACCTACTGAAGCATACTATAGGGCTGGTGCTCAAGTATTCTTGAGGAAACCCTTTACCACCTTCAAATACTGCTTAGTCATGGGGAAAGAAGTATAAGCCGAATGGACAACAAAACTGATTATGTTAGAGTTATAACATCACTACCTGGA